>NW_027422720.1:0-283819 GCF_048934315.1 Petromyzon marinus | reverse complement strand
ACCGCCCGTGACCGCCCGGGGACCGCCCGGGACCGCCCAGGGACCGCCCGGGGACGCCCCGGGACCGCCCGGACCGCCCGGGACCGCCCAGGACCCGCCCGGACCGCCATGACCGCCCCGACCGCTCCCGGACCGCCCGGACCGCCCGGGACCGCCCGGGACCGCCCGGGACCGCCCCGGATCGCCCGGGACGGCCCCGGACCGCCCGGGACCGCCCTGGACCGCCCGGGACCGCCCTGGAACGCCCCGGACCGCCCAGGACCGGCCCGGACCGCCCGGGACCGCCCGGGACCGCCCGGGACCGCCCAGGACCACTCGGGACCGCCCAGAACCGCCCTGGAACGCCCGGGACCGTTCGGGACCGACCGGGACCGCCCGGGACCGTCCCGGGACCGCCCAGGACCGTCCGGACCGTCTGGGACCGCCCGGACCACACGGGACCGCCCAGGACCGGCCCGGACCGCCCGGGACCGCCCGGGACCGCCCGGCACTGCCCAGGACCACCCGGGACCGCCCGGAACCGCCCTGGAACGCCCGGGACCGCCCCGGACCGCCCGAGACGGCCCGGGACCGCCCTGGACCGCCCGGGACCGCCCGGGGACCGCCACGGACCACCCGGGATAGCCCGGGACCGCCCGGGACTGCCCGGGACCGCCCGGGACCGCCCGGAACCACCCGGGACCGCCCCAGACCGCCCGGGACCACCCGGGACCGCCCCGGACCGCCCGGGACCGCCCGGGACCGCCCGGGACCGCCCGGGATTGCCTGGGACAGCCCGGGACCGCCCGGGACCGCCCGGGACCGCCCCGGACCGCCCCGGACCGCCCGGGACCGCCCGGGACCGCCCGGGACCGCCCGGGACCACCCCGGACCGCCCCGGACCGCCCGGGACCGCCCGGGACCGCCCGGGACCGCCCCGGACCGTCCGGGACCGCCCCGGACCGCCCGGGAACCGCCCGGGACCGCCAGGGACTGCCCGGGACCGCCCGGACCGCCCGGGACCGCCCTGGATCACCCGGGACCGCCCGGGACCGCCCCAGACCGCCCGGGACCGCCCGGGACCGCGCCGGACCGCCCGGGACCGCCCAGGACCGCCACGGACCACCCGGGATCGCCAGGACCGCCCGGGACTGCCCGGGACCGGCCAGGACCGCCCTGGACCGCCCGGGACCGCCCCGGACCGCCCGGGACCGCCGGGACCGCCCCGGACCGCCCGGGACCGCCCGGGACCGCCCAGGACCGCCCGGGACCACCCGGGACCGCCCCGGACCGCCCCAGACCGACCGGGACCGCCCGGGACCACCCGGGACCCCGCCCGGGACCGCCTGGGACCGCCCCGGATCGCCAGGGACCGCCCCGGACCGCCCGGGACCGCCCCGGACCGCCCGGGACCGCCCGGGACCGCCCGGGACCGCCCGGGACCGCCCCGGACCGCCCGGGACCGCCCTGGACCGCCCGGGACCGCCCTGGAACGCCCCGGACCGCCCAGGACCGGCCCAGACCGCCCGGGACCGCCCGGTACTGCCCGGGACCGCCCAGGACCACCCGGGACCGCCCGGAACCGCCCTGGAACGCCCGGGACCGCCCGGGACCGCCCGGGACCGCCCGGGACCGCCCGGGACCGCCCAGGACCGTCCGGACCGTCTGGGACCACCAGGGACCACACGGGACCGCCCGGGACCGCCCCGGGACCGCCCAGGACCGCCCGGGACCGCCCCGGACCGCCCGGGACCGCCCGGGACCGCCACGGACCACTCGGGAAATTTCCCGGGGACCGCCCGGGACCGCCCGGGACCGCCTGGGACCGCCCGGGACTGCCCGGGACCCGCCCCGGACCGCCCGGACCGCCCGGGACCGCCCCGGACCGCCCGGAACCGCCCGGACCGCCCGGGACCCCCGGGACTGCCCGGGACAGCCCGGGACCGCCCGGGACCGCCCGGGACCCGCGCCGGACCGCCCCGGACCGCCCGGGACCGCCCGGGACCACCCGGGACCGCCCCGGACCGCCCCGGACCGCCCGGGACCGCCCGGGACCGCCCGGGACCGCGCCGGACCGCCCCGGACCGCCCGGGACCGCCCGGGACCGCCCGGGACCGCCCGGGACCGCCCGGGACCACCCCGGACCGCCCGGACCGCCCGGGACCGCCCGGGACCGCCCGGGACCGCCCCGGACCGTCCGGGACCGCCCCCGGACCGCCCGGGACCGCCCGGGACCGCCCGGGACTGCCCGGGACCGCCCGGGACCGCCCGGGACCGCCCTGGATCACCCGGGACCCGCCCGGGACCGCCCCAGACCGCCCGGGACCGCCCGGGACCGCGCCGGACCGCCCGGGACCGCCCAGGACCGCCACGGACCACCCGGGATCGCCAGGACCGCCCGGGACTGCCCGGGACCGGCCAGGACCGCCCTGGACCGCCCGGGACCGCCCCGGACCGCCCGGGACCGCCGGGACCGCCCCGGACCGCCCGGGACCGCCCGGGACCGCCCAGGACCGCCCGGGACCACCCGGGACCGCCCCGGACCGCCCCAGACCGACCGGGACCGCCCGGGACCACCCGGGACCGCCGGGACCGCCTGGGACCGCCCCGGATCCGCCAGGGACCGCCCCGGACCGCCCGGGACCGCCCCGGAACCGCCCGGACCGCCCGGGACCGCCCGGGACCGCCCGGGACCGCCCCGGACCGCCCGGGACCGCCCTGGACCGCCCGGGACCGCCCTGGAACGCCCCGGACCGCCCAGGACCGGCCCAGACCGCCCGGGACCGCCCGGTACTGCCCGGACCGCCCAGGACCACCCGGGACCGCCCGGAACCGCCCTGGAACGCCCGGGACCGCCCGGGACCGCCCGGGACCGCCCGGGACCGCCCGGGACCGCCCAGGACCGTCCGGACCGTCTGGGACCACCAGGGACCACACGGGACCGCCCGGGACCGCCCCGGACCGCCCAGGACCGCCCGGGACCGCCCCGGACCGCCCGGGACCGCCCGGGACCGCCACGGACCACTCGGGAAATTTCCCGGGACCGCCCGGGACCGCCCGGGACCGCCTGGGACCGCCCGGGACTGCCCGGGACCGCCCCGGACCGCCCGGGACCGCCCGGGACCGCCCCGGACCGCCCGGAACCGCCCGGGACCGCCCGGGACCCCCCGGGACTGCCCGGGACAGCCCGGGACCGCCCGGGACCGCCCGGGACCGCGCCGGACCGCCCCGGACCGCCCGGGACCGCCCGGGACCACCCCGGACTGCCCGGGACCACCCGGGACTGCCCCGGACTGGCCCGGACCGCCCCGGACCGCTCGGGACCGCCCGGGACCGCCCCGGACTGCCCGGGACCCGCCCGGACCGCCCCGGGATCGCCCCGACCCGCCTGGGACCGCCCAGGACCGCCCCGGACCGCCCCGGACCGCCCGGGACCGCCCGGGACCGCCCGGGACCACCCGGGACCACCCAGGACCACCCGGGACCGCCCCGGACCGCCCGGGAGCGCCCCGAGACTGCCCGGGACCGCCCGGGACCGCCCGGGACCGCCAGGACCGCCCGGGACCGCCCTTGACCGCCCGGGACCACCCAGGACTGCCCCGGACCGCCAGGGACCGCCCAGGACGCCCAGGACCACCCGGGATCGCCCCGGACCGCCCGGGGAGCGCACCGAGACTGCCCGGACCGCCCGGGACCGCCCGGGACCACCCGGGACCGCCCGGGACCGCCCTGGATCGCCCGGGACCGCCCTGGAACGCCCCGGACCGCCCAGGACCGGCCCGGACCGCCCGGGACCGTCCCGGACCGCTCGGGACCCCCCCGGACTGCCGGGATTGCCAGGGACGCCCGGGACCGCCCCGGACCGCCCGGGACCGCCCGGGACCGCCCCGGACTGCCCGGGACCACCCGGGACTGCCCCGGACTGGCCCGGACCGCCCCGGACCGCCAGGGACGCCCGGGACCGCCCGGGACCGCCCCGGACCGCTCGGGACCGCCCGGGACCGCCCCGGACTGCCCGGGACCGCCCGGGACCGCCCGGGACGCCCGGACCGCCCCGGCCCGCCTGGGACCGCCCAGGACCGCCCCGGACCGCCCCGGACCACCCGGGACCGCCCGGGACCGCCCGGGACCCGCCCCGGGACCGCCCAGGACCGCCCAGGGACCGCCCGGACCGCCCCGGACGCAGCGCCCGAGACTGCCCGGGACCGCCCGGGACCGCCCGGGACCGCCCAGGACCGCCCGGGACCGCCCTTGACCGCCCGGGACCACCCAGGACTGCCCCGGACCGCCAGGGACCGCCCCGGACCGCCCGGGACCGCCCGCGACCGCCCGGGACCGCCCAGGACCGCCCAGGACCGCCCACGACCGCCCGGGATCGCCCGGGACCGCTCGGGACTGCCCGGGACCGCCCGGAACCACCCGGACCGCCCCAGACCGCCCGGGACCACCCGGGACCGCCCCGGACCGCCCGGGACCGCCCGGGACCGCCCGGGACCGCCCGGGATTGCCTGGGACAGCCCGGGACCGCCCGGACCGCCCGGGACCGCCCCGGACCGCCCCGGACCGCCCGGGACCGCCCGGGACCGCCCGGGACCGCCCGGGACCACCCCGGACCGCCCCGGACCGCCCGGGACCGCCCGGGACCGCCCGGGACCGCCCGGACCGTCCGGGACCGCCCCGGACCGCCCGGGACCGCCCGGGACCGCCCGGGACTGCCCGGGACCGCCCGGGACCGCCCGGGACCGCCCTGGATCACCCGGGACCGCCCGGGACCGCCCCAGACCGCCCGGGACCGCCCGGGACCGCGCCGGACCGCCCGGGACCGCCCAGGACCGCCACGGACCACCCGGGATCGCCAGGACCGCCCGGGACTGCCCGGGACCGGCCAGGACCGCCCTGGACCGCCCGGGACCGCCCCGGACCGCCCGGGACCGCCGGGACCGCCCCGGACCGCCCGGGCCGCCCGGGACCGCCCAGGACCGCCCGGGACCACCCCGGGACCGCCCCGGACCGCCCCAGACCGACCGGGACCGCCCGGGACCACCCGGGACCGCCCGGGACCGCCCTGGGACCGCCCCGGATCGCCAGGGACCGCCCCGGACCGCCCGGGACCGCCCCGGACCGCCCGGGACCGCCCGGGACCGCCCGGGACCGCCCGGGACCGCCCCGGACCGCCCGGGACCCGCCCTGGACCGCCCGGGACCGCCCTGGAACGCCCCGGACCGCCCAGGACCGGCCCAGACCGCCCGGGACCGCCCGGTACTGCCCGGGACCGCCCAGGACCACCCGGGACCGCCCGGAACCGCCCTGGAACGCCCGGGACCCGCCCGGGACGACCGCCCGGGACCGCCCGGGACCGCCCAGGACCGTCCGGACCGTCTGGGACCACCAGGGACCACACGGGACCGCCCGGGACCGCCCCGGACCGCCCAGGACCGCCCGGGACCGCCCCGGACCGCCCGGGACCGCCCGGGACCGCCACGGACCACTCGGGAAATTTCCCGGACCGCCCGGGACCGGCCCGGGACCGCCTGGGACCGCCCGGGACTGCCCGGGACCGCCCGGACCGCCCGGGACCGCCCGGGACCGCCCCGGACCGCCCGGAACCGCCCGGGACCGCCCGGGACCCCCCGGGACTGCCCGGGACAGCCCGGGACCGCCCGGGACCGCCCGGGACCGCGCCGGACCGCCCCGGACCGCCCGGGACCGCCCGGGACCACCCGGGACCGCCCCGGACCGCCCCGGACCGCCCGGGACCGCCCGGGACCGCCCGGGGACCGCCCCGGACCATCCGGGACCGCCCCGGACCGCCCGGACCGCCCGGGACCGCCCGGGACCGCCCGGGACCACCCAGGACCGCCCGGGACCGCCCCAGACCGCCTCGGACCGTCCGGGACCGCCCTGGACCGCCCGGGACCGCCCGGGACGGCCCTGGAACGCCCGGGACCGCCCGGGACCGCCCGGGACCGCCCAGGACCGTCCGGACCGTCTGGGACCGCCCGGGACCACACGGGACCGCCCGGGACCGCCCCGGACCGCCCGGGAGACCGCCCGGGACTGCCCCAGACCGCCCGGGGACCGCCCGGGACCGCCCCGGACCGCCCGGGACCGCCCGGGACTGCCCGGGACCGCCCAGGACCGCCCGGGACCGCCCCGGGACCGCCCCGGACCGCCCGGGACCGCCCTGGACCGCCCGGGACCGCCCGGGACCGCCTGGGACCGCCTCGGATCGCCCGGGACCGCCCCGGACCGCCCGGGACCGCCCCTGACCGCCGGGGACCGCCCGGGACCGCCCGGGACCGCCCGGGACCACCCGGGACCGCCCGGGACCGCCCTGGATCGCCCGGGACCGCCCTGGAACGCCCCGGACCGCCCAGGACCGGCCCGGACCGCCCGGGACCGTCCCGGACCGCTCGGGACCCCCCCGGACTGCCCGGGATTGCCCGGGACCGCCCGGGACCGCCCCGGACCGCCCGGGACCGCCCGGGACCGCCCCGGACTGCCCGGGACCACCCGGGACTGCCCCGGACTGGCCCGGACCGCCCCGGACCGCTCGGGACCGCCCGGGACCGCCCCGGACTGCCCGGGACCGCCCGGGACCGCCCGGGATCGCCCCGACCCGCCTGGGACCGCCCAGGACCGCCCGGACCGCCCCCGGACCGCCCGGGACCGCCCGGGACCGCCCGGGACCACCCGGGACCACCCAGGACCACCCGGGACCGCCCCGGACCGCCCGGGAGCGCCCGAGACTGCCCGGGACCGCCCGGGACCGCCCGGGACCGCCCAGGACCGCCCGGGACCGCCCTTGACCGCCCGGGACCACCCAGGACTGCCCGGACCGCTCGGGACCCCCCCGGACTGCCGGGATTGCCAGGGACCGCCCGGGACCGCCCCGGACCGCCCGGGACCGCCCGGGACCGCCCCGGACTGCCCGGGACCACCCGGGACTGCCCCGGACTGGCCCGGACCGCCCCGGACCGCCAGGGACCGCCCGGGACCGCCCGGGACCGCCCCGGACCGCTCGACCGCCCCGGGACCGCTCGGGACCGCCCGGGACCGCCCGGACTGCCCGGGACCGCCCGGGACCGCCCGGGACCGCCCGGCCCGCCTGGGACCGCCCAGGACCGCCCCGGACCGCCCCGGACCACCCGGGACCGCCCGGGACCGCCCGGGACCGCCCGGGACCGCCCAGGACCGCCCGGGACCGCCCCGGACCGCCCGGGAGCGCCCGAGACTGCCCGGGACCGCCCGGGACCGCCCGGAACCGCCCAGGACCGCCCGGGACCGCCCTTGACCGCCCGGGACCACCCAGGACTGCCCCGGACCGCCAGGGACCGCCCCGGACCGCCCGGGACCGCCCGCGACCGCCCGGGACCGCCCAGGACCGCCCAGGACCGCCCGCGACCGCCCGGGATCGCCCGGGACCGCTCGGGACTGCCCGGGACCGCCCGGAACCACCCGGGACCGCCCCAGACCGCCCGGGACCACCCGGGACCGCCCCGGACCGCCCGGGACCGCCCGGGACCGCCCGGGACCGCCCGGGATTGCCTGGGACAGCCCGGGACCGCCCGGGACCGCCCGGGACCGCCCCGGACCGCCCCGGACCGCCCGGGACCGCCCGGGACCGCCCGGGACCGCCCGGGACCACCCCGGACCGCCCCGGACCGCCCGGGACCGCCCGGGACCGCCCGGGACCGCCCCGGACCGTCCGGGACCGCCCCGGACCGCCCGGGACCGCCCGGGACCGCCCGGGACTGCCCGGGACCGCCCGGGACCGCCCGGGACCGCCCTGGATCACCCGGGACCGCCCGGGACCGCCCCAGACCGCCCGGGACCGCCCGGGACCGCGCCGGACCGCCCGGGACCGCCCAGGACCGCCACGGACCACCCGGGATCGCCAGGACCGCCCGGGACTGCCCGGGACCGGCCAGGACCGCCCTGGACCGCCCGGGACCGCCCCGGACCGCCCGGGACCGCCGGGACCGCCCCGGACCGCCCGGGACCGCCCGGGACCGCCCAGGACCGCCCGGGACCACCCGGGACCGCCCCGGACCGCCCCAGACCGACCGGGACCGCCCGGGACCACCCGGGACCGCCCGGGACCGCCTGGGACCGCCCCGGATCGCCAGGGACCGCCCCGGACCGCCCGGGACCGCCCCGGACCGCCCGGGACCGCCCGGGACCGCCCGGGACCGCCCGGGACCGCCCCGGACCGCCCGGGACCGCCCTGGACCGCCCGGGACCGCCCTGGAACGCCCCGGACCGCCCAGGACCGGCCCAGACCGCCCGGGACCGCCCGGTACTGCCCGGGACCGCCCAGGACCACCCGGGACCGCCCGGAACCGCCCTGGAACGCCCGGGACCGCCCGGGACCGCCCGGGACCGCCCGGGACCGCCCGGGACCGCCCAGGACCGTCCGGACCGTCTGGGACCACCAGGGACCACACGGGACCGCCCGGGACCGCCCCGGACCGCCCAGGACCGCCCGGGACCGCCCCGGACCGCCCGGGACCGCCCGGGACCGCCACGGACCACTCGGGAAATTTCCCGGGACCGCCCGGGACCGCCCGGGACCGCCTGGGACCGCCCGGGACTGCCCGGCACCGCCCCGGACCGCCCGGGACCGCCCGGGACCGCCCCGGACCGCCCGGAACCGCCCGGGACCGCCCGGGACCCCCCGGGACTGCCCGGGACAGCCCGGGACCGCCCGGGACCGCCCGGGACCGCGCCGGACCGCCCCGGACCGCCCGGGACCGCCCGGGACCACCCGGGACCGCCCCGGACCGCCCCGGACCGCCCGGGACCGCCCGGGACCGCCCGGGACCGCCCCGGACCATCCGGGACCGCCCCGGACCGCCCGGGACCGCCCGGGACCGCCCGGGACCGCCCGGGACCACCCAGGACCGCCCGGGACCGCCCCAGACCGCCTCGGACCGTCTGGGACCGCCCTGGACCGCCCGGGACCGCCCGGGACGGCCCTGGAACGCCCGGGACCGCCCGGGACCGCCCGGGACCGCCCAGGACCGTCCGGACCGTCTGGGACCGCCCGGGACCACACGGGACCGCCCGGGACCGCCCCGGACCGCCCGGGACCGCCCGGGACTGCCCCAGACCGCCCGGGACCGCCCGGGACCGCCCCGGACCGCCCGGGACCGCCCGGGACTGCCCGGGACCGCCCAGGACCGCCCGGGACCGCCCCGGACCGCCCCGGACCGCCCGGGACCGCCCTGGACCGCCCGGGACCGCCCGGGACCGCCTGGGACCGCCTCGGATCGCCCGGGACCGCCCCGGACCGCCCGGGACCGCCCCTGACCGCCGGGGACCGCCCGGGACCGCCCGGGACCGCCCGGGACCACCCGGGACCGCCCGGGACCGCCCTGGATCGCCCGGGACCGCCCTGGAACGCCCCGGACCGCCCAGGACCGGTCCGGACCGCCCGGGACCGTCCCGGACCGCTCGGGACCCCCCCGGACTGCCCGGGATTGCCCGGGACCGCCCGGGACCGCCCCGGACCGCCCGGGACCGCCCGGGACCGCCCCGGACTGCCCGGGACCACCCGGGACTGCCCCGGACTGGCCCGGACCGCCCCGGACCGCTCGGGACCGCCCGGGACCGCCCCGGACTGCCCGGGACCGCCCGGGACCGCCCGGGATCGCCCCGACCCGCCTGGGACCGCCCAGGACCGCCCCGGACCGCCCCGGACCGCCCGGGACCGCCCGGGACCGCCCGGGACCACCCGGGACCACCCAGGACCACCCGGGACCGCCCCGGACCGCCCGGGAGCGCCCGAGACTGCCCGGGACCGCCCGGGACCGCCCGGGACCGCCCAGGACCGCCCGGGACCGCCCTTGACCGCCCGGGACCACCCAGGACTGCCCCGGACCGCCAGGGACCGCCCAGGACCGCCCAGGACCGCCCGGGACCGCCCCGGACCGCCCGGGAGCGCCCGAGACTGCCCGGGACCGCCCGGGACCGCCCGGGACCACCCGGGACCGCCCGGGACCGCCCTGGATCGCCCGGGACCGCCCTGGAACGCCCCGGACCGCCCAGGACCGGCCCGGACCGCCCGGGACCGTCCCGGACCGCTCGGGACCCCCCCGGACTGCCGGGATTGCCAGGGACCGCCCGGGACCGCCCCGAACCGCCCGGGACCGCCCGGGACCGCCCCGGACTGCCCGGGACCACCCGGGACTGCCCCGGACTGGCCCGGACCGCCCCGGACCGCCAGGGACCGCCCGGGACCGCCCGGGACCGCCCCGGACCGCTCGGGACCGCCCGGGACCGCCCCGGACTGCCCGGGACCGCCCGGGACCGCCCGGGACCGCCCCGGCCCGCCTGGGACCGCCCAGGACCGCCCCGGACCGCCCCGGACCACCCGGGACCGCCCGGGACCGCCCGGGACCGCCCGGGACCGCCCAGGACCGCCCGGGACCGCCCCGGACCGCCCGGGAGCGCCCGAGACTGCCCGGGACCGCCCGGGACCGCCCGGGACCGCCCAGGACCGCCCGGGACCGCCCTTGACCGCCCGGGACCACCCAGGACTGCCCCGGACCGCCAGGGACCGCCCCGGACCGCCCGGGACCGCCCGCGACCGCCCGGGACCGCCCAGGACCGCCCAGGACCGCCCGCGACCGCCCGGGATCGCCCGGGACCGCTCGGGACCGCCCGGGACCGCCCCGGACCGCCCGGGACCGCCCCGGACCGCCCGGGACCGCCCCGGACCGCCCGTGACCGCCCTGGACCGCCCGGGACCGCCCCGGACCGCCCGGGACCGCCCCGGACCGCCCCGGACCGCCAGGGACCGCCCGGGACCGCCCGGGACCGCCCGGGACCGCCCAGGCCCACCCGGGACCGCCCGGGACGGCCCGGGACCACAACGGACCGCCCGGGACCGCCCGGGACCGCCCGGGACCGCCCGGGACCGCCCAGGACCGCCCGGAACCGCCCGGGACCGCCCCGGACCGCCCCGGACCGCCCGGGACCGCCCGGGACCGCCCGGGACCGCCCGGGACCGCCCGGGACCGCCCCGGATCGCCCGGGACCGCCCCGGACCGCCCGGGACCGCCCCGGACCGCCCGGGACCGCCCGGGACCGCCCGGGACCGCCCGGGACCACCCGGGACCGCCCGGGACCGCCCTGGACCGCCCGGGACCACCCTGGAACGCCCCGGACCGCCCAGGACCGGCCCGGACCGCCCGGGACCGCCCCGGACCGCCCGGGACCGCCCCGGACTGCCCGGGACCGCCCGGGACCGCCCGGGACCGCCCCGGACCGCCCGGGACCGCCCGGGACCGCCCCGGACTGCCCGGGACCGCCCGGGACCACCCCGGACTGGCCCGGACTGCCCCGGACCGCCCGGGACCGCCCGGGACCGCCCGGGACCGCCCGGGACCGCCCGGGACCGCCCCGGACCGCCCGCGACCGCCCCGGACTGCCCGGGAACGCCAGGGACCGCCCAGGACCGCCCCGGACCGCCCGGGACCGCCCGGGACCGCCCCGGACTGCCCAGGACCGCCCGGGACCACCCGGGACCGCCCCGGCCCGCCTGGGACCGCCCAGGACCGCCCCGGACCGCCCCGGACCGCCCGGGACCGCCCGGGACCGCCCGGGACCGCCCGGGACCGCCCGGGACCGCCCAGGACCGCCCGGGACCGCCCCGGACCGCGCGGGAGCGCCCGAAACTGCCCGGGACCGCCCGGGACCGCCCGTGACCGCCCAGGACCGCCCGGGACCGCCCTGGACCACCCGGGACCGCCCGGGACCGCCCCGGACCGCCAGGGACCGCCCCGGACCGCCCGGGACCGCCCGCGACCGCCCGGGACCGCCCGGGACCGCCCGGGACCGCCCGCGACCGCACGGGATCGCCCGGGACCGCTCAGGACCGCCCGGGACCGCCCTGGACCGCCCGGGACCGCCCCGGACCGCCCGGGACCGCCCCAAGCAATATGGCTGACTTGGAAGTCACCTATACAAGACAACCAGCACAATGTCCGCCATGCAATATGGCTGACTTGGAAGTCACCTATAGGACATGGCCACCAGCACAATGTCCCCCATGCAATATGGCTGACTTGGAAGTCACCTATACAATACAACCAGCACAATGTCCCCCATGCAATATGGCTGACTTGGAAGTCACCTATACAATACAACCAGCACAATGTCCCCCAAGCAATATGGCTGACTTGGAAGTCACCTATAGAACATGGCCACCAGCACAATGTCCCCCAAGCAATATGGCTGACTTGGAAGTCACCTATAGAACATGGCAACCAGCACAATGTCCCCCAAGCAATATGGCTGACTTGGAAGTCACCTATACAAGACAACCAGCACAATGTCCCCCATGCAATATGGCTGACTTGGAAGTCACCTATAGGACATGGCAACCAGCACAATGTCCCCCATGCAATATGGCTGACTGGGAAGTCACCTATAGAACATGGCCACCAGCACAATGTCCCCCAAGCAATATGGCTCACTTGGAAGTCACCTATACAATACAACCAGCACAATGTCCCCCATGCAATATGGCTGACTTGGAAGTCACCTATACAATACAACCAGCACAATGTCCCAAATGCAATATGGCTGACTTGGAAGTCACCTATAGAACATGGCCACCAGCACAATGTCCCCCATGCAATATGGCTGACTTGGAAGTCACCTATACAACATGGCAACCAGCACAATGTCCCCCATGCAATATGGCTGACTTGGAAGTCACCTATACAATACAACCAGCACAATGTCCCCCAAGCAATATGGCTGACTTGGAAGTCACCTATACAATACAACCAGCACAATGTCCCAAATACAATATGGCTGACTTGGAAGACACCTATAGAACATGGCCACCAGCACAATGTCCCCCATGCAATATGGCTGACTTGGAAGTCACCTATAGAACATGGCAACCAGCACAATGTCCGCCAAGCAATATGGCTGACTTGGAAGTCACCTATACAAGACAACCAGCACAATTTCCCCCATGCAATATGGCTGACTTGAAAGTCACCTATAGGACATGGCAACCAGCACAACGTCCCCCATGCAATATGGCTGACTTGGAAGTCACTTATACAATACAACCAGCACAATGTCCCCCATGCAATATGGCTGACTTGGAAGTCACCTATACAACATGGCAACCAGCACAATGTCCCCCATGCAATATGGCTGACTTGGAAGTCACCTATAGAACATGGCCACCAGCACAATGTCCCCCATGCAATATGGCTGACTTGGAAGTCACCTATACAACATGGCAACCAGCACAATGTCCCCCAAGCAATATGGCTGACTTGGAAGTCACCTATACAAGACAACCAGCACAATGTCCCCCATGCAATATGGCTGACTTGGAAGTCACCTATAGGACATGGCAACCAGCACAATGTCCCCCATGCAATATGGCTGACTTGGAAGTCACCTATAGAACATGGCCACCAGCACAATGTCCCCCAAGCAATATGGCTGACTTGGAAGTCACCTATACAACATGGCAACCAGCACAATGTCCCCCATGCAATATGGCTGACTTGGAAGTCACCTATACAATACAACCAGCACAATGTCCCCCATGCAATATGGCTGACTTGGAAGTCACCTATACAATACAACCAGCACAATGTCCCAAATGCAATATGGCTGACTTGGAAGTCACCTATAGAACATGGCCACCAGCACAATGTCCCCCATGCAATATGGCTGACTTTGAAGTCACCTATACAACATGGCAACCAGCACAATGTCCCCCATGCAATATGGCTGACTTGGAAGTCACCTATAGAACATGGCAACCAGCACAATGTCCCCCAAGCAATATGGCTGACTTGGAAGTCACCTATACAAGACAACCAGCACAATGTCCCCCATGCAATATGGCTGACTTGGAAGTCACCTATAGGACATGGCAACCAGCACAATGTCCCCCATGCAATATGGCTGACTTGGAAGTCACCTATAGAACATGGCCACCAGCACAATGTCCCCCAAGCAATATGGCTGACTTGGAAGTCACCTATACAACATGGCAACCAGCACAATGTCCCCCATGCAATATGGCTGACTTGGAAGTCACCTATACAATACAACCAGCACAATGTCCCCCATGCAATATGGCTGACTTGGAAGTCACCTATACAAGACAACCAGCACAATGTCCCCCATGCAATATGGCTGACTTGGAAGTCACCTAAACAATACAACCAGCACAATGTCCCCCATGCAATATGGCTGATTTGGAAGTCACCTATACAACACAACCAGCACAATGTCCCCCATGCAATATGGCTGACTTGGAAGTCACCTATACAAGACAACCAGCACAATGTCCCAAATGCAATATGGCTGACTTGGAAGTCACCTATAGAACATGGCCACCAGCACAATGTCCACCATGCAATATGGCTGACTTGGAAGTCACCTATACAACATGGCAACCAGCACAATTTCCCCCATGCAATATGGCTGACTTGGAAGTCACCTATACAATACAACCAGCACAATGTCCCCCAAGCAATATGGCTGACTTGGAAGTCACCTATACAAGACAACCAGCACAATGTCCCCCATGCAATATGGCTGACTTGGAAGTCACCTATAGGACATGGCCACCAGGACAATGTCCCCCATGCAATATGGCTGACTTGGAAGTCACCTAAACAATACAACCAGCACAATGTCCCCCATGCAATATGGCTGACTTGGAAGTCACCTATACAATACAACCAGCACAATGTCCCCCAAGCAATATGGCTGACTTGGAAGTCACCTATAGAACATGGCCACCAGCACAATGTCCCCCAAGCAATATGGCTGACTTGGAAGTCACCTATAGAACATGGCAAGCAGCACAATGTCCCCCAAGCAATATGGCTGACTTGGAAGTCACCTATACAAGACAACCAGCACAATGTCCCCCATGCAATATGGCTGACTTGGAAGTCACCTATAGGACATGGCAACCAGCACAATGTCCCCCATGCAATATGGCTGACTTGGAAGTCACCTATAGAACATGGCCACCAGCACAATGTCCCCCAAGCAATATGGCTCACTTGGAAGTCACCTATACAATACAACCAGCACAATGTCCCCCATGCAATATGGCTGACTTGGAAGTCACCTATACAATACAACCAGCACAATGTCCCAAATGCAATATGGCTGACTTGGAAGTCACCTATAGAACATGGCAACCAGCACAATGTCCCCCATGCAATATGGCTGACTTGGAAGTCACCTATACAACATGGCAACCAGCACAATGTCCCCCATGCAATATGGCTGACTTGGAAGTCACCTATACAATACAACCAGCACAATGTCCCCCAAGCAATATGGCTGACTTGGAAGTCACCTATACAAGACAACCAGCACAATGTCCCCCATGCAATATGGCTGACTTGGAAGTCACCTATACAACATGGCAACCAGCACAATGTCCCCCATGCACTATGGCTGACTTGGAAGTCACCTATACAATACAACCAGCACAATGTCCCCCAAGCAATATGGCTGACTTGGAAGTCACCTATACAAGACAACCAGCACAATGTCCCCCATGCAATATGGCTGACTTGGAAGTCACCTATACAAGACAACCAGCACAATGTCCCAAATGCAATATGGCTGACTTGGAAGTCACCTATAGAACATGGCCACCAGCACAATGTCCACCATGCAATATGGCTGACTTGGAAGTCACCTATAGCACATGGCAACCAGCACAATTTCCCCCATGCAATATGGCTGACTTGGAAGTCACCTATACAATACAACCAGCACAATGTCCCCCAAGCAATATGGCTGACTTGGAAGTCACCTATACAAGACAACCAGCACAATGTCCCCCATGCAATATGGCTGACTTGGAAGTCACCTATAGGACATGGCCACCAGCACAATGTCCCCCATGCAATATGGCTGACTTGGAAGTCACCTATACAATACAACCAGCACAATGTCCCCCATGCAATATGGCTGACTTGGAAGTCACCTATACAATACAACCAGCACAATGTCCCCCAAGCAATATGGCTGACTTGGAAGTCACCTATAGAACATGGCCACCAGCACAATGTCCCCCAAGCAATATGGCTGACTTGGAAGTCACCTATAGAACATGGCAACCAGCACAATGTCCCGCAAGCAATATGGCTGACTTGGAAGTCACCTATACAAGACAACCAGCACAATGTCCCCCATGCAATATGGCTGACTTGGAAGTCACCTATAGGACATGGCAACCAGCACAATGTCCCCCATGCAATATGGCTGACTTGGAAGTCACCTATAGAACATGGCCACCAGCACAATGTCCCCCAAGCAATATGGCTCACTTGGAAGTCACCTATACAATACAACCAGCACAATGTCCCCCATGCAATATGGCTGACTTGGAAGTCACCTATACAATACAACCAGCACAATGTCCCAAATGCAATATGGCTGACTTGGAAGTCACCTATAGAACATGGCCACCAGCACAATGTCCCCCATGCAATATGGCTGACTTGGAAGTCACCTATACAACATGGCAACCAGCACAATGTCCCCCATGCAATATGGCTGACTTGGAAGTCACCTATACAATACAACCAGCACAATGTCCCCCAAGCAATATGGCTGACTTGGAAGTCACCTATACAAGACAACCAGCACAATGTCCCCCATGCAATATGGCTGACTTGGAAGTCACCTATACAATACAACCAGCACAATGTCCCCCATGCAATATGGCTGATTTGGAAGTCACCTATACAACACAACCAGCACAATGTCCCCCATGCAATATGGCTGACTTGGAAGTCACCTATACAATACAACCAGCACAATGTCCCCCATGCAATATGGCTGACTTGGAAGTCACCTATACAATACAACCAGCACAATGTCCCAAATGCAATATGGCTGACTTGGAAGTCACCTATAGAACATGGCCACCAGCACAATGTCCCCCATGCAATATGGCTGACTTGGAAGTCACCTATACAACATGGCAACCAGCACAATGTCCCCCATGCAATATGGCTGACTTGGAAGTCACCTATACAATACAACCAGCACAATGTCCCCCAAGCAATATGGCTGACTTGGAAGTCACCTATACAAGACAACCAGCACAATGTCCCCCATGCAACATGGCTGACTTGGAAGTCACCTATACAAGACAACCAGCACAATGTCCCAAATGCAATATGGCTGACTTGGAAGTCACCTATAGAACATGGCCACCAGCACAATGTCCACCATGCAATATGGCTGACTTGGAAGTCACCTATAGCACATGGCAACCAGCACAATTTCCCCCATGCAATATGGCTGACTTGGAAGTCACCTATACAATACAACCAGCACAATGTCCCCCAAGCAATATGGCTGACTTGGAAGTCACCTATACAAGACAACCAGCACAATGTCCCCCATGCAATATGGCTGACTTGGAAGTCACCTATAGGACATGGCCACCAGCACAATGTCCCCCATGCAATATGGCTGACTTGGAAGTCACCTATACAATACAACCAGCACAATGTCCCCCATGCAATATGGCTGACTTGGAAGTCACCTATACAATACAACCAGCACAATGTCCCCCAAGCAATATGGCTGACTTGGAAGTCACCTATAGAACATGGCCACCAGCACAATGTCCCCCAAGCAATATGGCTGACTTGGAAGTCACCTATAGAACATGGCAACCAGCACAATGTCCCGCAAGCAATATGGCTGACTTGGAAGTCACCTATACAAGACAACCAGCACAATGTCCCCCATGCTATATGGCTGACTTGGAAGTCACCTATAGGACATGGCAACCAGCACAATGTCCCCCATGCAATATGGCTGACTTGGAAGTCACCTATAGAACATGGCCACCAGCACAATGTCCCCCAAGCAATATGGCTCACTTGGAAGTCACCTATACAATACAACCAGCACAATGTCCCCCATGCAATATGGCTGACTTGGAAGTCACCTATACAATACAACCAGCACAATGTCCCAAATGCAATATGGCTGACTTGGAAGTCACCTATAGAACATGGCCACCAGCACAATGTCCCCCATGCAATATGGCTGACTTGGAAGTCACCTATACAACATGGCAACCAGCACAATGTCCCCCATGCAATATGGCTGACTTGGAAGTCACCTATACAATACAACCAGCACAATGTCCCCCAAGCAATATGGCTGACTTGGAAGTCACCTATACAAGACAACCAGCACAATGTCCCCCATGCAATATGGCTGACTTGGAAGTCACCTATACAATACAACCAGCACAATGTCCCCCATGCAATATGGCTGATTTGGAAGTCACCTATACAACACAACCAGCACAATGTCCCCCATGCAATATGGCTGACTTGGAAGTCACCTATACAATACAACCAGCACAATGTCCCCCATGCAATATGGCTGACTTGGAAGTCACCTATACAATACAACCAGCACAATGTCCCAAATGCAATATGGCTGACTTGGAAGTCACCTATAGAACATGGCCACCAGCACAATGTCCCCCATGCAATATGGCTGACTTGGAAGTCACCTATACAACATGGCAACCAGCACAATGTCCCCCATGCAATATGGCTGACTTGGAAGTCACCTATACAATACAACCAGCACAATGTCCCCCAAGCAATATGGCTGACTTGGAAGTCACCTATACAAGACAACCAGCACAATGTCCCCCATGCAACATGGCTGACTTGGAAGTCACCTATACAATACAACCAGCACAATGTCCCCCATGCAATATGGCTGATTTGGAAGTCACCTATACAACACAACCAGCACAATGTCCCCCATGCAATATGGCTGACTTGGAAGTCACCTATACAAGACAACCAGCACAATGTCCCAAATGCAATATGGCTGACTTGGAAGTCACCTATAGAACATGGCCACCAGCACAATGTCCACCATGCAATATGGCTGATTTGGAAGTCACCTATACAACATGGCAACCAGCACAATTTCCCCCATGCAATATGGCTGACTTGGAAGTCACCTATACAATACAACCAGCACAATGTCCCCCAAGCAATATGGCTGACTTGGAAGTCACCTATACAAGACAACCAGCACAATGTCCCCCATGCAATATGGCTGACTTGGAAGTCACCTATAGGACATGGCCACCAGCACAATGTCCCCCATGCAATATGGCTGACTTGGAAGTCACCTATACAATACAACCAGCACAATGTCCCCCATGCAATATGGCTGACTTGGAAGTCACCTATACAATACAACCAGCACAATGTCCCCCAAGCAATATGGCTGACTTGGAAGTCACCTATAGAACATGGCCACCAGCACAATGTCCCCCAAGCAATATGGCTGACTTGGAAGTCACCTATAGAACATGGCAACCAGCACAATGTCCCCCAAGCAATATGGCTGACTTGGAAGTCACCTATACAAGACAACCAGCACAATGTCCCCCATGCAATATGGCTGACTTGGAAGTCACCTATAGGACATGGCAACCAGCACAATGTCCCCCATGCAATATGGCTGACTTGGAAGTCACCTATAGAACATGGCCACCAGCACAATGTCCCCCAAGCCATATGGCTCACTTGGAAGTCACCTATACAATACAACCAGCACAATGTCCCCCATGCAATATGGCTGACTTGGAAGTCACCTATACAATACAACCAGCACAATGTCCCAAATGCAATATGGCTGACTTGGAAGTCACCTATAGAACATGGCCACCAGCACAATGTCCCCCATGCAATATGGCTGACTTGGAAGTCACCTATACAACATGGCAACCAGCACAATGTCCCCCATGCAATATGGCTGACTTGGAAGTCACCTATACAATACAACCAGCACAATGTCCCCCAAGCAATATGGCTGACTTGGAAGTCACCTATACAAGACAACCAGCACAATGTCCCCCATGCAATATGGCTGACTTGGAAGTCACCTATACAATACAACCAGCACAATGTCCCCCATGCAATATGGCTGATTTGGAAGTCACCTATACAACACAACCAGCACAATGTCCCCCATGCAATATGGCTGACTTGGAAGTCACCTATACAAGACAACCAGCACAATGTCCCAAATGCAATATGGCTGACTTGGAAGTCACCTATAGAACATGGCCACCAGCACAATGTCCACCATGCAATATGCCTGACTTGGAAGTCACCTATACAACATGGCAACCAGCACAATTTCCCCCATGCAATATGGCTGACTTGGAAGTCACCTATACAATACAACCAGCACAATGTCCCCCAAGCAATATGGCTGACTTGGAAGTCACCTATACAAGACAACCAGCACAATGTCCCCCATGCAATATGGCTGACTTGGAAGTCACCTATAGGACATGGCCACCAGCACAATGTCCCCCATGCAATATGGCTGACTTGGAAGTCACCTATACAATACAACCAGCACAATGTCCCCCATGCAATATGGCTGACTTGGAAGTCACCTATACAATACAACCAGCACAATGTCCCCCAAGCAATATGGCTGACTTGGAAGTCACCTATAGAACATGGCCACCAGCACAATGTCCCCCAACCAATATGGCTGACTTGGAAGTCACCTATAGAACATGGCAACCAGCACAATGTCCCCCAAGCAATATGGCAGACTTGGAAGTCACCTATACAAGACAACCAGCACAATGTCCCCCATGCAATATGGCTGACTTGGAAGTCACCTATAGGACATGGCAACCAGCACAATGTCCCCCATGCAATATGGCTGACTTGGAAGTCACCTATAGAACATGGCCACCAGCACAATGTCCCCCAAGCCATATGGCTCACTTGGAAGTCACCTATACAATACAACCAGCACAATGTCCCCCATGCAATATGGCTGACTTGGAAGTCACCTATACAATACAACCAGCACAATGTCCCAAATGCAATATGGCTGACTTGGAAGTCACCTATAGAACATGGCCACCAGCACAATGTCCCCCATGCAATATGGCTGACTTGGAAGTCACCTATACAACATGGCAACCAGCACAATGTCCCCCATGCAATATGGCTGACTTGGAAGTCACCTATACAATACAACCAGCACAATGTCCCCCAAGCAATATGGCTGACTTGGAAGTCACCTATACAAGACAACCAGCACAATGTCCCCCATGCAATATGGCTGACTTGGAAGTCACCTATACAATACAACCAGCACAATGTCCCCCATGCAATATGGCTGATTTGGAAGTCACCTATACAACACAACCAGCACAATGTCCCCCATGCAATATGGCTGACTTGGAAGTCACCTATACAAGACAACCAGCACAATGTCCCAAATGCAATATGGCTGACTTGGAAGTCACCTATAGAACATGGCCACCAGCACAATGTCCACCATGCAATATGGCTGATTTGGAAGTCACCTATACAACATGGCAACCAGCACAATTTCCCCCATGCAATATGGCTGACTTGGAAGTCACCTATACAATACAACCAGCACAATGTCCCCCAAGCAATATGGCTGACTTGGAAGTCACCTATACAAGACAACCAGCACAATGTCCCCCATGCAATATGGCTGACTTGGAAGTCACCTATAGGACATGGCCACCAGCACAATGTCCCCCATGCAATATGGCTGACTTGGAAGTCACCTATACAATACAACCAGCACAATGTCCCCCATGCAATATGGCTGACTTGGAAGTCACCTATACAATACAACCAGCACAATGTCCCCCAAGCAATATGGCTGACTTGGAAGTCACCTATAGAACATGGCCACCAGCACAATGTCCCCCAAGCAATATGGCTGACTTGGAAGTCACCTATAGAACATGGCAACCAGCACAATGTCCCCCAAGCAATATGGCTGACTTGGAAGTCACCTATACAAGACAACCAGCACAATGTCCCCCATGCAATATGGCTGACTTGGAAGTCACCTATAGGACATGGCAACCAGCACAATGTCCCCCATGCAATATGGCTGACTTGGAAGTCACCTATAGAACATGGCCACCAGCACAATGTCCCCCAAGCCATATGGCTCACTTGGAAGTCACCTATACAATACAACCAGCACAATGTCCCCCATGCAATATGGCTGACTTGGAAGTCACCTATACAATACAACCAGCACAATGTCCCAAATGCAATATGGCTGACTTGGAAGTCACCTATAGAACATGGCCACCAGCACAATGTCCCCCATGCAATATGGCTGACTTGGAAGTCACCTATACAACATGGCAACCAGCACAATGTCCCCCATGCAATATGGCTGACTTGGAAGTCACCTATACAATACAACCAGCACAATGTCCCCCAAGCAATATGGCTGACTTGGAAGTCACCTATACAAGACAACCAGCACAATGTCCCCCATGCAATATGGCTGACTTGGAAGTCACCTATACAATACAACCAGCACAATGTCCCCCATGCAATATGGCTGATTTGGAAGTCACCTATACAACACAACCAGCACAATGTCCCCCATGCAATATGGCTGACTTGGAAGTCACCTATACAAGACAACCAGCACAATGTCCCAAATGCAATATGGCTGACTTGGAAGTCACCTATAGAACATGGCCACCAGCACAATGTCCACCATGCAATATGCCTGACTTGGAAGTCACCTATACAACATGGCAACCAGCACAATTTCCCCCATGCAATATGGCTGACTTGGAAGTCACCTATACAATACAACCAGCACAATGTCCCCCAAGCAATATGGCTGACTTGGAAGTCACCTATACAAGACAACCAGCACAATGTCCCCCATGCAATATGGCTGACTTGGAAGTCACCTATAGGACATGGCCACCAGCACAATGTCCCCCATGCAATATGGCTGACTTGGAAGTCACCTATACAATACAACCAGCACAATGTCCCCCATGCAATATGGCTGACTTGGAAGTCACCTATACAATACAACCAGCACAATGTCCCCCAAGCAATATGGCTGACTTGGAAGTCACCTATAGAACATGGCCACCAGCACAATGTCCCCCAACCAATATGGCTGACTTGGAAGTCACCTATAGAACATGGCAACCAGCACAATGTCCCCCAAGCAATATGGCAGACTTGGAAGTCACCTATACAAGACAACCAGCACAATGTCCCCCATGCAATATGGCTGACTTGGAAGTCACCTATAGGACATGGCAACCAGCACAATGTCCCCCATGCAATATGGCTGACTTGGAAGTCACCTATAGAACATGGCCACCAGCACAATGTCCCCCAAGCCATATGGCTCACTTGGAAGTCACCTATACAATACAACCAGCACAATGTCCCCCATGCAATATGGCTGACTTGGAAGTCACCTATACAATACAACCAGCACAATGTCCCAAATGCAATATGGCTGACTTGGAAGTCACCTATAGAACATGGCCACCAGCACAATGTCCCCCATGCAATATGGCTGACTTGGAAGTCACCTATACAACATGGCAACCAGCACAATGTCCCCCATGCAATATGGCTGACTTGGAAGTCACCTATACAATACAACCAGCACAATGTCCCCCAAGCAATATGGCTGACTTGGAAGTCACCTATACAAGACAACCAGCACAATGTCCCCCATGCAATATGGCTGACTTGGAAGTCACCTATACAATACAACCAGCACAATGTCCCCCAAGCAATATGGCTGACTTGGAAGTCACCTATACAATACAACCAGCACAATGTCCCCCATGCAATATGGCTGATTTGGAAGTCACCTATACAACACAACCAGCACAATGTCCCCCATGCAATATGGCTGACTTGGAAGTCACCTATACAAGACAACCAGCACAATGTCCCAAATGCAATATGGCTGACTTGGAAGTCACCTATAGAACATGGCCACCAGCACAATGTCCACCATGCAATATGGCTGACTTGGAAGTCACCTATACAACATGGCAACCAGCACAATTTCCCCCATGCAATATGGCTGACTTGGAAGTCACCTATACAATACAACCAGCACAATGTCCCCCAAGCAATATGGCTGACTTGGAAGTCACCTATACAAGACAACCAGCACAATGTCCCCCATGCAATATGGCTGACTTGGAAGTCACCTATAGGACATGGCCACCAGCACAATGTCCCCCATGCAATATGGCTGACTTGGAAGTCACCTATACAATACAACCAGCACAATGTCCCCCATGCAATATGGCTGACTTGGAAGTCACCTATAGGACATGGCAACCAGCACAATGTCCCCCATGCAATATGGCTGACTTGGAAGTCACCTATAGAACATGGCCACCAGCACAATGTCCCCCAAGCTATATGGCTCACTTGGAAGTCACCTATACAATACAACCAGCACAATGTCCCCCATGCAATATGGCTGACTTGGAAGTCACCTATACAATACAACCAGCACAATGTCCCAAATGCAATATGGCTGACTTGGAAGTCACCTATAGAACATGGCCACCAGCACAATGTCCCCCATGCAATATGGCTGACTTGGAAGTCACCTATACAACATGGCAACCAGCACAATGTCCCCCATGCACTATGGCTGACTTGGAAGTCACCTATACAATACAACCAGCACAATGTCCCCCAAGCAATATGGCTGACTTGGAAGTCACCTATACAAGACAACCAGCACAATGTCCCCCATGCAATATGGCTGACTTGGAAGTCACCTATACAAGACAACCAGCACAATGTCCCAAATGCAATATGGCTGACTTGGAAGTCACCTATAGAACATGGCCACCAGCACAATGTCCACCATGCAATATGGCTGACTTGGAAGTCACCTATAGCACATGGCAACCAGCACAATTTCCCCCATGCAATATGGCTGACTTGGAAGTCACCTATACAATACAACCAGCACAATGTCCCCCAAGCAATATGGCTGACTTGGAAGTCACCTATACAAGACAACCAGCACAATGTCCCCCATGCAATATGGCTGACTTGGAAGTCACCTATAGGACATGGCCACCAGCACAATGTCCCCCATGCAATATGGCTGACTTGGAAGTCACCTATACAATACAACCAGCACAATGTCCCCCATGCAATATGGCTGACTTGGAAGTCACCTATACAATACAACCAGCACAATGTCCCCCAAGCAATATGGCTGACTTGGAAGTCACCTATAGAACATGGCCACCAGCACAATGTCCCCCAAGCAATATGGCTGACTTGGAAGTCACCTATAGAACATGGCAACCAGCACAATGTCCCGCAAGCAATATGGCTGACTTGGAAGTCACCTATACAAGACAACCAGCACAATGTCCCCCATGCAATATGGCTGACTTGGAAGTCACCTATAGGACATGGCAACCAGCACAATGTCCCCCATGCAATATGGCTGACTTGGAAGTCACCTATAGAACATGGCCACCAGAACAATGTCCCCCAAGCAATATGGCTCACTTGGAAGTCACCTATACAATACAACCAGCACAATGTCCCCCATGCAATATGGCTGACTTGGAAGTCACCTATACAATACAACCAGCACAATGTCCCAAATGCAATATGGCTGACTTGGAAGTCACCTATAGAACATGGCCACCAGCACAATGTCCCCCATGCAATATGGCTGACTTGGAAGTCACCTATACAACATGGCAACCAGCACAATGTCCCCCATGCAATATGGCTGACTTGGAAGTCACCTATACAATACAACCAGCACAATGTCCCCCAAGCAATATGGCTGACTTGGAAGTCACCTATACAAGACAACCAGCACAATGTCCCCCATGCAATATGGCTGACTTGGAAGTCACCTATACAATACAACCAGCACAATGTCCCCATGCAATATGGCTGATTTGGAAGTCACCTATACAACACAACCAGCACAATGTCCCCCATGCAATATGGCTGACTTGGAAGTCACCTATACAATACAACCAGCACAATGTCCCCCATGCAATATGGCTGACTTGGAAGTCACCTATACAATACAACCAGCACAATGTCCCAAATGCAATATGGCTGACTTGGAAGTCACCTATAGAACATGGCCACCAGCACAATGTCCCCCATGCAATATGGCTGACTTGGAAGTCACCTATACAACATGGCAACCAGCACAATGTCCCCCATGCAATATGGCTGACTTGGAAGTCACCTATACAATACAACCAGCACAATGTCCCCCAAGCAATATGGCTGACTTGGAAGTCACCTATACAAGACAACCAGCACAATGTCCCCCATGCAATATGGCTGACTTGGAAGTCACCCATACAATACAACCAGCACAATGTCCCCCATGCAATATGGCTGATTTGGAAGTCACCTATACAACACAACCAGCACAATGTCCCCCATGCAATATGGCTGACTTGGAAGTCACCTATACAAGACAACCAGCACAATGTCCCAAATGCAATATGGCTGACTTGGAAGTCACCTATAGAACATGGCCACCAGCACAATGTCCACCATGCAATATGGCTGATTTGGAAGTCACCTATACAACATGGCAACCAGCACAATTTCCCCCATGCAATATGGCTGACTTGGAAGTCACCTATACAATACAACCAGCACAATGTCCCCCAAGCAATATGGCTGACTTGGAAGTCACCTATACAAGACAACCAGCACAATGTCCCCCATGCAATATGGCTGACTTGGAAGTCACCTATAGGACATGGCCACCAGCACAATGTCCCCCATGCAATATGGCTGACTTGGAAGTCACCTATACAATACAACCAGCACAATGTCCCCCATGCAATATGGCTGACTTGGAAGTCACCTATACAATACAACCAGCACAATGTCCCCCAAGCAATATGGCTGACTTGGAAGTCACCTATAGAACATGGCCACCAGCACAATGTCCCCCAAGCAATATGGCTGACTTGGAAGTCACCTATAGAACATGGCAACCAGCACAATGTCCCCCAAGCAATATGGCTGACTTGGAAGTCACCTATACAAGACAACCAGCACAATGTCCCCCATGCAATATGGCTGACTTGGAAGTCACCTATAGGACATGGCAACCAGCACAATGTCCCCCATGCAATATGGCTGACTTGGAAGTCACCTATAGAACATGGCCACCAGCACAATGTCCCCCAAGCCATATGGCTCACTTGGAAGTCACCTATACAATACAACCAGCACAATGTCCCCCATGCAATATGGCTGACTTGGAAGTCACCTATACAATACAACCAGCACAATGTCCCAAATGCAATATGGCTGACTTGGAAGTCACCTATAGAACATGGCCACCAGCACAATGTCCCCCATGCAATATGGCTGACTTGGAAGTCACCTATACAACATGGCAACCAGCACAATGTCCCCCATGCAATATGGCTGACTTGGAAGTCACCTATACAATACAACCAGCACAAATTTCCCCCATGCAATATGGCTGATTTGGAAGTCACCTATACAACACAACCAGCACAATGTCCCCCATGCAATATGGCTGACTTGGAAGTCACCTATACAAGACAACCAGCACAATGTCCCAAATGCAATATGGCTGACTTGGAAGTCACCTATAGAACATGGCCACCAGCACAATGTCCACCATTCAATATGGCTGACTTGGAAGTCACCTATACAACATGGCAACCAGCACAATTTCCCCCATGCAATATGGCTGACTTGGAAGTCACCTATACAATACAACCAGCACAATGTCCCCCAAGCAATATGGCTGACTTGGAAGTCACCTATACAAGACAACCAGCACAATGTCCCCCATGCAATATGGCTGACTTGGAAGTCACCTATAGGACATGGCCACCAGCACAATGTCCCCCATGCAATATGGCTGACTTGGAAGTCACCTATACAATACAACCAGCACAATGTCCCCCATGCAATATGGCTGACTTGGAAGTCACCTATACAATACAACCAGCACAATGTCCCCCAAGCAATATGGCTGACTTGGAAGTCACCTATAGAACATGGCCACCAGCACAATGTCCACCATGCAATATGGCTGATTTGGAAGTCACCTATACAACATGGCAACCAGCACAATTTCCCCCATGCAATATGGCTGACTTGGAAGTCACCTATACAATACAACCAGCACAATGTCCCCCAAGCAATATGGCTGACTTGGAAGTCACCTATACAAGACAACCAGCACAATGTCCCCCATGCAATATGGCTGACTTGGAAGTCACCTATAGGACATGGCCACCAGCACAATGTCCCCCATGCAATATGGCTGACTTGGAAGTCACCTATACAATACAACCAGCACAATGTCCCCCATGCAATATGGCTGACTTGGAAGTCACCTATACAATACAACCAGTACAATGTCCCCCAAGCAATATGGCTGACTTGGAAGTCACCTATAGAACATGGCCACCAGCACAATGTCCCCCAAGCAATATGGCTGACTTGGAAGTCACCTATAGAACATGGCAACCAGCACAATGTCCCCCAAGCAATATGGCTGACTTGGAAGTCACCTATACAAGACAACCAGCACAATGTCCCCCATGCAATATGGCTGACTTGGAAGTCACCTATAGGACATGGCAACCAGCACAATGTCCCCCATGCAATATGGCTGACTTGGAAGTCACCTATAGAACATGGCCACCAGCACAATGTCCCCCAAGCCATATGGCTCACTTGGAAGTCACCTATACAATACAACCAGCACAATGTCCCCCATGCAATATGGCTGACTTGGAAGTCACCTATACAATACAACCAGCACAATGTCCCAAATGCAATATGGCTGACTTGGAAGTCACCTATAGAACATGGCCACCAGCACAATGTCCCCCATGCAATATGGCTGACTTGGAAGTCACCTATACAACATGGCAACCAGCACAATGTCCCCCATGCAATATGGCTGACTTGGAAGTCACCTATACAATACAACCAGCACAATGTCCCCCAAGCAATATGGCTGACTTGGAAGTCACCTATACAAGACAACCAGCACAATGTCCCCCATGCAATATGGCTGACTTGGAAGTCACCTATACAATACAACCAGCACAATGTCCCCCATGCAATATGGCTGATTTGGAAGTCACCTATACAACACAACCAGCACAATGTCCCCCATGCAATATGGCTGACTTGGAAGTCACCTATACAAGACAACCAGCACAATGTCCCAAATGCAATATGGCTGACTTGGAAGTCACCTATAGAACATGGCCACCAGCACAATGTCCACCATGCAATATGGCTGACTTGGAAGTCACCTATACAACATGGCAACCAGCACAATTTCCCCCATGCAATATGGCTGACTTGGAAGTCACCTATACAATACAACCAGCACAATGTCCCCCAAGCAATATGGCTGACTTGGAAGTCACCTATACAAGACAACCAGCACAATGTCCCCCATGCAATATGGCTGACTTGGAAGTCACCTATAGGACATGGCCACAAGCACAATGTCCCCCATGCAATATGGCTGACTTGGAAGTCACCTATACAATACAACCAGCACAATGTCCCCCATGCAATATGGCTGACTTGGAAGTCACCTATACAATACAACCAGCACAATGTCCCCCAAGCAATATGGCTGACTTGGAAGTCACCTATAGAACATGGCCACCAGCACAATGTCCCCCAAGCAATATGGCTGACTTGGAAGTCACCTATACAATACAACCAGCACAATGTCCCCCAAGCAATATGGCTGACTTGGAAGTCACCTATACAAGACAACCAGCACAATGTCCCCCATGCAATATGGCTGACTTGGAAGTCACCTATAGGACATGGCCACAAGCACAATGTCCCCCATGCAATATGGCTGACTTGGAAGTCACCTATACAATACAACCAGCACAATGTCCCCCATGCAATATGGCTGACTTGGAAGTCACCTATACAATACAACCAGCACAATGTCCCCCAAGCAATATGGCTGACTTGGAAGTCACCTATAGAACATGGCCACCAGCACAATGTCCCCCAAGCAATATGGCTGACTTGGAAGTCACCTATAGAACATGGCAACCAGCACAATGTCCCCCAAGCAATATGGCAGACTTGGAAGTCACCTATACAAGACAACCAGCACAATGTCCCCCATGCAATATGGCTGACTTGGAAGTCACCTATAGGACATGGCAACCAGCACAATGTCCCCCATGCAATATGGCTGACTTGGAAGTCACCTATAGAACATGGCCACCAGCACAATGTCCCCCAAGCCATATGGCTCACTTGGAAGTCACCTATACAATACAACCAGCACAATGTCCCCCATGCAATATGGCTGACTTGGAAGTCACCTATACAATACAACCAGCACAATGTCCCAAATGCAATATGGCTGACTTGGAAGTCACCTATAGAACATGGCCACCAGCACAATGTCCCCCATGCAATATGGCTGACTTGGAAGTCACCTATACAACATGGCAACCAGCACAATGTCCCCCATGCAATATGGCTGACTTGGAAGTCACCTATACAATACAACCAGCACAATGTCCCCCAAGCAATATGGCTGACTTGGAAGTCACCTATACAAGACAACCAGCACAATGTCCCCCATGCAATATGGCTGACTTGGAAGTCACCTATACAATACAACCAGCACAATGTCCCCCAAGCAATATGGCTGACTTGGAAGTCACCTATACAATACAACCAGCACAATGTCCCCCATGCAATATGGCTGATTTGGAAGTCACCTATACAACACAACCAGCACAATGTCCCCCATGCAATATGGCTGACTTGGAAGTCACCTATACAAGACAACCAGCACAATGTCCCAAATGCAATATGGCTGACTTGGAAGTCACCTATAGAACATGGCCACCAGCACAATGTCCACCATGCAATATGGCTGACTTGGAAGTCACCTATACAACATGGCAACCAGCACAATTTCCCCCATGCAATATGGCTGACTTGGAAGTCACCTATACAATACAACCAGCACAATGTCCCCCAAGCAATATGGCTGACTTGGAAGTCACCTATACAAGACAACCAGCACAATGTCCCCCATGCAATATGGCTGACTTGGAAGTCACCTATAGGACATGGCCACCAGCACAATGTCCCCCATGCAATATGGCTGACTTGGAAGTCACCTATACAATACAACCAGCACAATGTCCCCCATGCAATATGGCTGACTTGGAAGTCACCTATACAATACAACCAGCACAATGTCCCCCAAGCAATATGGCTGACTTGGAAGTCACCTATAGAACATGGCCACCAGCACAATGTCCCCCAAGCAATATGGCTGACTTGGAAGTCACCTATAGAACATGGCAACCAGCACAATGTCCCCCAAGCAATATGGCTGACTTGGAAGTCACCTATACAAGACAACCAGCACAATGTCCCCCATGCAATATGGCTGACTTGGAAGTCACCTATAGGACATGGCAACCAGCACAATGTCCCCCATGCAATATGGCTGACTTGGAAGTCACCTATAGAACATGGCCACCAGCACAATGTCCCCCAAGCCATATGGCTCACTTGGAAGTCACCTATACAATACAACCAGCACAATGTCCCCCATGCAATATGGCTGACTTGGAAGTCACCTATACAATGCAACCAGCACAATGTCCCAAATGCAATATGGCTGACTTGGAAGTCACCTATAGAACATGGCCACCAGCACAATGTCCCCCATGCAATATGGCTGACTTGGAAGTCACCTATACAACATGGCAACCAGCACAATGTCCCCCATGCAATATGGCTGACTTGGAAGTCACCTATGCAATACAACCAGCACAATGTCCCCCATGCAATATGGCTGACTTGGAAGTCACCTATACAATACAACCTGCACAATGTCCCCCATGCAATATGGCTGATTTGGAAGTCACCTATACAACACAACCAGCACAATGTCCCCCATGCAATATGGCTGACTTGGAAGTCACCTATACAAGACAACCAGCACAATTTCCCAAATGCAATATGGCTGACTTGGAAGTCACCTATAGAACATGGCCACCAGCACAATGTCCCCCATGCAATATGGCTGACTTTGAAGTCACCTATACAACATGGCAACCAGCACAATGTCCCCCATGCAATATGGCTGACTTGGAAGTCACCTATACAATACAACCAGCACAATGTCCCCCAAGCAATATGGCTGACTTGGAAGTCACCTATACAAGACAACCAGCACAATGTCCCCCATGCAATATGGCTGACTTGGAAGTCACCTATACAATACAACCAGCACAATGTCCCCCATGCAATATGGCTGACTTGGAAGTCACCTATACAATACAACCAGCACAATGTCCCCCATGCAATATGGCTGAATTGGAAGTCACCTATACAACACAACCAGCACAATGTCCCCCATGCAATATGGCTGACTTGGAAGTCACCTATACAAGACAACCAGCACAATGTCCCACATGCAATATGGCTGACTTGGAAGTCTCCTATAGAACATGGCCACCAGCACAATGTCCCCCATGCAATATGGCTGACTTGGAAGTCACCTATACAACATGGCAACCAGCACAATGTCCCCCAAGCAATATGGCTGACTTGGAAGTCACCTATACAACATGGCAACCAGCACAATGTCTACCAAGCAATATGGCTGACTTGGAAGTCACCTATAGAACATGGCAACCAGCACAATGTCCCCCAAGCAATGTGGCTTACTTAAAAGTCACCTATACAAGACAACCAGCACAATTTCCCCCATGCAATATGGCTGACTTGGAAGTCACCTATAGGACATGGCAACCAGCACAATGTCCCCCATGCAATATGGCTGACTTGTAAGTCACCTATACAACATGGCAACCAGCACAATGTCCCCCATGCAATATGGCTGACTTGGAAGTCACCTATACAACATGGCAACCAGCACAATGTCCCCCATGCAATATGGCTGACTTGGAAGTCACCTTTACAACATGGCCACCAGCACAATGTCCCCCATGCAACACGGCTGACTTGGAAGTCACCTATACAAGACAACCAGCACAATGTCCCCCATGCAATATGGCTGACTTGGAAGTCACCTATACAACACAACCAGCACAATGTCCCCCAAGCAATATGGCTCACTTGGAAGTCACCTATACAACATGGCAACCAGCACAATGTCCCCCATGCAATATGGCTGACTTGGAAGTCACCTATTGGACATGGCAACCAGCACAATGTCCCCCTTGCAATATGGCTGACTTGGAAGTCACCTATAGAACATGGCCACCAGCACAATGTCCCCCAAGCAATATGGCTCACTTGGAAGTCACCTATACAATACAACCAGCACAATGTCCCCCATGCAATATGGCTGACTTGGAAGTCACCTATAGAACATGGCCACCAGCACAATGTCCCCCATGCAATATGGCTGACTTGGAAGTCACCTATACAACATGGCAACCAGCACAATGTCCCCCAAGCAATATGGCTGACTTGGAAGTCACCTATACAACACAACCAGCACAATGTCCCCCATGCAATATGGCTCACTTGGAAGTCACCTATACAACATGGCATCCAGCACAATGTCCCCTATGCAATATGGCTGACTTGGAAGTCACCTATACAACATGGCAACCAGCACAATGTCCCCCATGCAATATGGCTGACTTGGAAGTCACCTATACAACATGGCAACCAGCACAATGTCCCCCATGCAATATGGCTGACTTGGAAGTCACCTATACAAGAAACCAGCACAATGTCCCCCATGCAATGTGGCTGACTTGGAAGTCACCTTTAGAACATGGCCACCAGCACAATGTCCCCCATGCAATATGGCTGACTTGGAAGTCACCTATACAACATGGCAACCAGCACAATGTCCCCCAAGCAATATGGCTCACTTGGAAGTCACCTATAGAACATGGCAACCAGCACAATGTCCCCCAAGCAATATGGCTGACTTGGAAGTTACCTATACAACATGGCAACCAGCACATTGTCCCCCATGCAACACGGCTGACTTGGAAGTCACCTATACAAGACAACCAGCACAATGTCCCCCATGCAATATGGCTGACTTGGAAGTCACCTATACAACACAACCAGCACAATGTCCCCCAAGCAATATGGCTCACTTGGAAGTCACCTATACAACATGGCAACCAGCACAATGTCCCCCATGCAATATGGCTGACTTGGAAGTCACCTATACAACATGGCAACCAGCACAATGTCCCCCATGCAATATGGCTGACTTAGAAGTCACCTATACAAGACAACCAGCACAATGTCCCCCATGCAATATGGCTGACTTGGAAGTCACCTATAGGACATGGCAACCAGCACAATGTCCCCCAAGCAATATGGCTGACTTGGAAGTCACCTATACAAGACAACCAGCACAATGTCCCAAATGCAATATGGCTGACTTGGAAGTCACCTAGAGAACATGGCCACCAGCACAATGTCCCCCATGCAATATGGCTGACTTGGAAGTCACCTAGAGAACATGGCAACCAGCACAATGTCCCCCATGCAATATGGCTGATTTGGAAGTCACCTATACAATACAACCAGCACAATGTCCCCCAAGCAATATGGCTGACTTGGAAGTCACCTATACAAGACAACCAGCACAATGTCCCCCATGCAATATGGCTGACTTGGAAGTCACCTATACAATACAACCAGCACAATGTCCCCCATGCAATATGGCTGATTTGGAAGTCACCTATACAACACAACCAGCACAATGTCCCCCATGCAATATGGCTGACTTGGAAGTCACCTATACAAGACAACCAGCACAATGTCCCAAATGCAATATGGCTGACTTGGAAGTCACCTATAGAACATGGCCACCAGCACAATGTCCCCCATGCAATATGGCTGACCTGGAAGTCACCTATACAACATGGCAACCAGCACAATGTCCCCCATGCAATATGGCTGACTTGGAAGTCACCTATGCAATACAACCAGCACAATGTCCCCCATGCAATATGGCTGACTTGGAAGTCACCTATACAACACAACCAGCACAATGTCCCCCATGCAATATGGCTGACTTGGAAGTCACCTATACAACACAACCAGCACAATGTCCCCAATGCAATATGGCTGACTTGGAAGTCACCTATAGAACATGGCAACCAGCACAATGTCCCCCAAGCAATATGGCTGACTTGGAAGTCACCTATACAACATGGCCACTAGCACAATGTCCCCCAAGCAATATGGGTCACTTGGAAGTCACCTATACAATACAACCAGCACAATGTCCCCCATGCAATATGGCTGACTTGGAAGTCACCTATACAATACAACCAGCACAATGTCCCCCATGCAATATGGCTGACTTGGAAGTCACCTATACAACACAACCAGCACAATGTCCCCCATGCAATATGGCTGACTTGGAAGTCACCTATACAACATGGCAACCAGCACAATGTCCCCCATGCAATATGGCTGACTTGGAAGTCACCTATACAACATGGCAACCAGCACAATGTCCCCCATGCAATATGGCTGACTTGGAAGTCACCTATACAACACAACCAGCACAATGTCCCCCAAGCAATATGGCTCACTTGGAAGTCACCTATACAACATGGCAACCAGCACAATGTCCCCCATGCAATATGGCTGACTTGGAAGTCACCTATTGGACATGGCAACCAGCACAATGTCCCCCTTGCAATATGGCTGACTTGGAAGTCACCTATAGAACATGGCCACCAGCACAATGTCCCCCAAGCAATATGGCTCACTTGGAAGTCACCTATACAATACAACCAGCACAATGTCCCCCATGCAATATGGCTGACTTGGAAGTCACCTATAGAACATGGCCACCAGCACAATGTCCCCCATGCAATATGGCTGACTTGGAAGTCACCTATACAACATGGCAACCAGCACAATGTCCCCCAAGCAATATGGCTGACTTGGAAGTCACCTATACAACACAACCAGCACAATGTCCCCCATGCAATATGGCTCACTTGGAAGTCACCTATACAACATGGCATCCAGCACAATGTCCCCTATGCAATATGGCTGACTTGGAAGTCACCTATACAACATGGCAACCAGCACAATGTCCCCCATGCAATATGGCTGACTTGGAAGTCACCTATACAACATGGCAACCAGCACAATGTCCCCCATGCAATATGGCTGACTTGGAAGTCACCTATACAATACAACCAGCACAATGTCCCCCATGCAATATGGCTGACTTGGAAGTCACCTATACAATACAACCAGCACAATGTCCCAAATGCAATATGGCTGACTTGGAAGTCACCTATAGAACATGGCCACCAGCACAATGTCCCCCATGCAATATGGCTGACTTGGAAGTCACCTATACAACATGGCAACCAGCACAATGTCCCCCATGCAATATGGCTGACTTGGAAGTCACCTATACAATACAACCAGCACAATGTCCCCCAAGCAATATGGCTGACTTGGAAGTCACCTATACAAGACAACCAGCACAATGTCCCCCATGCAATATGGCTGACTTGGAAGTCACCTATACAATACAACCAGCACAATGTCCCCCATGCAATATGGCTGATTTGGAAGTCACCTATACAACACAACCAGCACAATGTCCCCCATGCAATATGGCTGACTTGGAAGTCACCTATACAAGGCAACCAGCACAATGTCCCAAATGCAATATGGCTGACTTGGAAGTCACCTATAGAACATGGCCACCAGCACAATGTCCACCATGCAATATGGCTGACTTGGAAGTCACCTATACAACATGGCAACCAGCACAATTTCCCCCATGCAATATGGCTGACTTGGAAGTCACCTATACAATACAACCAGCACAATGTCCCCCATGCAATATGGCTGACTTGGAAGTCACCTATAGGACATGGCCACCAGCACAATGTCCCCCATGCAATATGGCTGACTTGGAAGTCACCTATACAATACAACCAGCACAATGTCCCCCATGCAATATGGCTGACTTGGAAGTCACCTATACAATACAACCAGCACAATGTCCCCCAAGCAATATGGCTGACTTGGAAGTCACCTATAGAACATGGCCACCAGCACAATGTCCCCCAAGCAATATGGCTGACTTGGAAGTCACCTATAGAACATGGCAACCAGCACAATGTCCCCCAAGCAATATGGCTGACTTGGAAGTCACCTATACAACACAACCAGCACAATGTCCCCAATGCAATATGGCTGACTTGGAAGTCACCTATAGAACATGGCAACCAGCACAATGTCCCCCAAGCAATATGGCTGACTTGGAAGTCACCTATACAACATGGCCACTAGCACAATGTCCCCCAAGCAATATGGGTCACTTGGAAGTCACCTATACAATACAACCAGCACAATGTCCCCCATGCAATATGGCTGACTTGGAAGTCACCTATACAATACAACCAGCACAATGTCCCCCATGCAGTATGGCTGACTTGGAAGTCACCTATACAACACAACCAGCACAATGTCCCCCATGCAATATGGCTGACTTGGAAGTCACCTATACAACATGGCAACCAGCACAATGTCCCCCATGCAATATGGCTGACTTGGAAGTCACCTATACAACATGGCAACCAGCACAATGTCCCCCATGCAATATGGCTGACTTGGAAGTCACCTATACAAGACAACCAGCACAATGTCCCCATGCAATATGGCTGACTTGGAAGTCACCTATAGAACATGGCCACCAGCACAATGTCCCCCATGCAATATAGCTGACTTGGAAGTCACCTATACAACATGGCAACCAGAACAATGTCCCCCATGCAATATGGCTGACTTGGAAGTCACCTTTACAACATGGCCACCAGCACAATGTCCCCCATGCAATATGGCTGACTTGGAAGTCACCTATACAATACAACCAGCACAATGTCCCCCATGCAATATGGCTGACTTGGAAGTCACCTATACAATACAACCAGCACAATGTCCCAAATGCAATATGGCTGACTTGGAAGTCACCTATAGAACATGGCCACCAGCACAATGTCCCCCATGCAATATGGCTGACTTGGAAGTCACCTATACAACATGGCAACCAGCACAATGTCCCCCATGCAATATGGCTGACTTGGAAGTCACCTATACAATACAACCAGCACAATGTCCCCCAAGCAATATGGCTGACTTGGAAGTCACCTATACAAGACAACCAGCACAATGTCCCCCATGCAATATGGCTGACTTGGAAGTCACCTATACAATACAACCAGCACAATGTCCCCCATGCAATATGGCTGATTTGGAAGTCACCTATACAACACAACCAGCACAATGTTCCCCATGCAATATGGCTGACTTGGAAGTCACCTATACAAGACAACCAGCACAATGTCCCAAATGCAATATGGCTGACTTGGAAGTCACCTATACAACATGGCCACTAGCACAATGTCCCCCAAGCAATATGGGTCACTTGGAAGTCACCTATACAATACAACCAGCACAATGTCCCCCATGCAATATGGCTGACTTGGAAGTCACCTATACAATACAACCAGCACAATGTCCCCCATGCAGTATGGCTGACTTGGAAGTCACCTATACAACACAACCAGCACAATGTCCCCCATGCAATATGGCTGACTTGGAAGTCACCTATACAATACAACCAGCACAATGCCCCCCATGCAATATGGCTGATTTGGAAGTCACCTATACAATACAACCAGCACAATGTCCCAAATGCAATATGGCTGACTTGGAAGTCACCTATAGAACATGGCCACCAGCACAATGTCCCCCATGCAATATGGCTGACTTGGAAGTCACCTATACAACATGGCAACCAGCACAATGTCCCCCATGCAATATGGCTGACTTGGAAGTCACCTATACAATACAACCAGCACAATGTCCCCCAAGCAATATGGCTGACTTGGAAGTCACCTATACAAGACAACCAGCACAATGTCCCCCATGCAATATGGCTGACTTGGAAGTCACCTATACAATACAACCAGCACAATGTCCCCCATGCAATATGGCTGATTTGGAAGTCACCTATACAACACAACCAGCACAATGTTCCCCATGCAATATGGCTGACTTGGAAGTCACCTATACAAGACAACCAGCACAATGTCCCAAATGCAATATGGCTGACTTGGAAGTCACCTATACAACATGGCCACTAGCACAATGTCCCCCAAGCAATATGGGTCACTTGGAAGTCACCTATACAATACAACCAGCACAATGTCCCCCATGCAATATGGCTGACTTGGAAGTCACCTATACAATACAACCAGCACAATGTCCCCCATGCAGTATGGCTGACTTGGAAGTCACCTATACAACACAACCAGCACAATGTCCCCCATGCAATATGGCTGACTTGGAAGTCACCTATACAACATGGCAACCAGCACAATGTCCCCCATGCAATATGGCTGACTTGGAAGTCACCTATACAACATGGCAACCAGCACAATGTCCCCCATGCAATATGGCTGACTTGGAAGTCACCTATACAAGACAACCAGCACAATGTCCCCATGCAATATGGCTGACTTGGAAGTCACCTATAGAACATGGCCACCAGCACAATGTCCCCCATGCAATATAGCTGACTTGGAAGTCACCTATACAACATGGCAACCAGAACAATGTCCCCCATGCAATATGGCTGACTTGGAAGTCACCTTTACAACATGGCCACCAGCACAATGTCCCCCATGCAATATGGCTGACTTGGAAGTCACCTATACAATACAACCAGCACAATGTCCCCCATGCAATATGGCTGACTTGGAAGTCACCTATACAATACAACCAGCACAATGTCCCAAATGCAATATGGCTGACTTGGAAGTCACCTATAGAACATGGCCACCAGCACAATGTCCCCCATGCAATATGGCTGACTTGGAAGTCACCTATACAACATGGCAACCAGCACAATGTCCCCCATGCAATATGGCTGACTTGGAAGTCACCTATACAATACAACCAGCACAATGTCCCCCAAGCAATATGGCTGACTTGGAAGTCACCTATACAAGACAACCAGCACAATGTCCCCCATGCAATATGGCTGACTTGGAAGTCACCTATACAATACAACCAGCACAATGCCCCCCATGCAATATGGCTGATTTGGAAGTCACCTATACAATACAACCAGCACAATGTCCCCCATGCAATATAGCTGACTTGGAAGTCACCTATACAACATGGCAACCAGAACAATGTCCCCCATGCAATATGGCTGACTTGGAAGTCACCTTTACAACATGGCCACCAGCACAATGTCCCCCATGCAATATGGCTGACTTGGAAGTCACCTATACAATACAACCAGCACAATGTCCCCCATGCAATATGGCTGACTTGGAAGTCACCTATACAATACAACCAGCACAATGTCCCAAATGCAATATGGCTGACTTGGAAGTCACCTATAGAACATGGCCACCAGCACAATGTCCCCCATGCAATATGGCTGACTTGGAAGTCACCTATACAACATGGCAACCAGCACAATGTCCCCCATGCAATATGGCTGACTTGGAAGTCACCTATACAATACAACCAGCACAATGTCCCCCAAGCAATATGGCTGACTTGGAAGTCACCTATACAAGACAACCAGCACAATGTCCCCCATGCAATATGGCTGACTTGGAAGTCACCTATACAATACAACCAGCACAATGTCCCCCATGCAATATGGCTGATTTGGAAGTCACCTATACAACACAACCAGCACAATGTCCCCCATGCAATATGGCTGACTTGGAAGTCACCTATACAAGACAACCAGCACAATGTCCCAAATGCAATATGGCTGACTTGGAAGTCACCTATAGAACATGGCCACCAGCACAATGTCCACCATGCAATATGGCTGACTTGGAAGTCACCTATACAACATGGCAACCAGCACAATTTCCCCCATGCAATATGGCTGACTTGGAAGTCACCTATACAATACAACCAGCACAATGTCCCCCATGCAATATGGCTGACTTGGAAGTCACCTATAGGACATGGCCACCAGCACAATGTCCCCCATGCAATATGGCTGACTTGGAAGTCACCTATACAATACAACCAGCACAATGTCCCCCATGCAATATGGCTGACTTGGAAGTCACCTATACAATACAACCAGCACAATGTCCCCCAAGCAATATGGCTGACTTGGAAGTCACCTATAGAACATGGCCACCAGCACAATGTCCCCCAAGCAATATGGCTGACTTGGAAGTCACCTATAGAACATGGCAACCAGCACAATGTCCCCCAAGCAATATGGCTGACTTGGAAGTCACCTATACAACACAACCAGCACAATGTCCCCAATGCAATATGGCTGACTTGGAAGTCACCTATAGAACATGGCAACCAGCACAATGTCCCCCAAGCAATATGGCTGACTTGGAAGTCACCTATACAACATGGCCACTAGCACAATGTCCCCCAAGCAATATGGGTCACTTGGAAGTCACCTATACAATACAACCAGCACAATGTCCCCCATGCAATATGGCTGACTTGGAAGTCACCTATACAATACAACCAGCACAATGTCCCCCATGCAGTATGGCTGACTTGGAAGTCACCTATACAACACAACCAGCACAATGTCCCCCATGCAATATGGCTGACTTGGAAGTCACCTATACAACATGGCAACCAGCACAATGTCCCCCATGCAATATGGCTGACTTGGAAGTCACCTATACAACATGGCAACCAGCACAATGTCCCCCATGCAATATGGCTGACTTGGAAGTCACCTATACAAGACAACCAGCACAATGTCCCCATGCAATATGGCTGACTTGGAAGTCACCTATAGAACATGGCCACCAGCACAATGTCCCCCATGCAATATAGCTGACTTGGAAGTCACCTATACAACATGGCAACCAGAACAATGTCCCCCATGCAATATGGCTGACTTGGAAGTCACCTTTACAACATGGCCACCAGCACAATGTCCCCCATGCAATATGGCTGACTTGGAAGTCACCTATACAATACAACCAGCACAATGTCCCCCATGCAATATGGCTGACTTGGAAGTCACCTATACAATACAACCAGCACAATGTCCCAAATGCAATATGGCTGACTTGGAAGTCACCTATAGAACATGGCCACCAGCACAATGTCCCCCATGCAATATGGCTGACTTGGAAGTCACCTATACAACATGGCAACCAGCACAATGTCCCCCATGCAATATGGCTGACTTGGAAGTCACCTATACAATACAACCAGCACAATGTCCCCCAAGCAATATGGCTGACTTGGAAGTCACCTATACAAGACAACCAGCACAATGTCCCCCATGCAATATGGCTGACTTGGAAGTCACCTATACAATACAACCAGCACAATGTCCCCCATGCAGTATGGCTGACTTGGAAGTCACCTATACAACACAACCAGCACAATGTCCCCCATGCAATATGGCTGACTTGGAAGTCACCTATACAACATGGCAACCAGCACAATGTCCCCCATGCAATATGGCTGACTTGGAAGTCACCTATACAACATGGCAACCAGCACAATGTCCCCCATGCAATATGGCTGACTTGGAAGTCACCTATACAAGACAACCAGCACAATGTCCCCATGCAATATGGCTGACTTGGAAGTCACCTATAGAACATGGCCACCAGCACAATGTCCCCCATGCAATATAGCTGACTTGGAAGTCACCTATACAACATGGCAACCAGAACAATGTCCCCCATGCAATATGGCTGACTTGGAAGTCACCTTTACAACATGGCCACCAGCACAATGTCCCCCATGCAATATGGCTGACTTGGAAGTCACCTATACAATACAACCAGCACAATGTCCCCCATGCAATATGGCTGACTTGGAAGTCACCTATACAATACAACCAGCACAATGTCCCAAATGCAATATGGCTGACTTGGAAGTCACCTATAGAACATGGCCACCAGCACAATGTCCCCCATGCAATATGGCTGACTTGGAAGTCACCTATACAACATGGCAACCAGCACAATGTCCCCCATGCAATATGGCTGACTTGGAAGTCACCTATACAATACAACCAGCACAATGTCCCCCAAGCAATATGGCTGACTTGGAAGTCACCTATACAAGACAACCAGCACAATGTCCCCCATGCAATATGGCTGACTTGGAAGTCACCTATACAATACAACCAGCACAATGTCCCCCATGCAATATGGCTGATTTGGAAGTCACCTATACAACACAACCAGCACAATGTTCCCCATGCAATATGGCTGACTTGGAAGTCACCTATACAAGACAACCAGCACAATGTCCCAAATGCAATATGGCTGACTTGGAAGTCACCTATACAATACAACCAGCACAATGTCCCCCATGCAATATGGCTGACTTGGAAGTCACCTATACAATACAACCAGCACAATGTCCCCCATGCAGTATGGCTGACTTGGAAGTCACCTATACAACACAACCAGCACAATGTCCCCCATGCAATATGGCTGACTTGGAAGTCACCTATACAACATGGCAACCAGCACAATGTCCCCCATGCAATATGGCTGACTTGGAAGTCACCTATACAACATGGCAACCAGCACAATGTCCCCCATGCAATATGGCTGACTTGGAAGTCACCTATACAAGACAACCAGCACAATGTCCCCATGCAATATGGCTGACTTGGAAGTCACCTATAGAACATGGCCACCAGCACAATGTCCCCCATGCAATATAGCTGACTTGGAAGTCACCTATACAACATGGCAACCAGAACAATGTCCCCCATGCAATATGGCTGACTTGGAAGTCACCTTTACAACATGGCCACCAGCACAATGTCCCCCATGCAATATGGCTGACTTGGAAGTCACCTATACAATACAACCAGCACAATGTCCCCCATGCAATATGGCTGACTTGGAAGTCACCTATACAATACAACCAGCACAATGTCCCAAATGCAATATGGCTGACTTGGAAGTCACCTATAGAACATGGCCACCAGCACAATGTCCCCCATGCAATATGGCTGACTTGGAAGTCACCTATACAACATGGCAACCAGCACAATGTCCCCCATGCAATATGGCTGACTTGGAAGTCACCTATACAATACAACCAGCACAATGTCCCCCAAGCAATATGGCTGACTTGGAAGTCACCTATACAAGACAACCAGCACAATGTCCCCCATGCAATATGGCTGACTTGGAAGTCACCTATACAATACAACCAGCACAATGTCCCCCATGCAATATGGCTGATTTGGAAGTCACCTATACAACACAACCAGCACAATGTCCCCCATGCAATATGGCTGACTTGGAAGTCACCTATACAAGACAACCAGCACAATGTCCCAAATGCAATATGGCTGACTTGGAAGTCACCTATAGAACATGGCCACCAGCACAATGTCCACCATGCAATATGGCTGACTTGGAAGTCACCTATACAACATGGCAACCAGCACAATTTCCCCCATGCAATATGGCTGACTTGGAAGTCACCTATACAATACAACCAGCACAATGTCCCCCAAGCAATATGGCTGACTTGGAAGTCACCTATACAAGACAACCAGCACAATGTCCCCCATGCAATATGGCTGACTTGGAAGTCACCTATAGGACATGGCCACCAGCACAATGTCCCCCATGCAATATGGCTGACTTGGAAGTCACCTATACAATACAACCAGCACAATGTCCCCCATGCAATATGGCTGACTTGGAAGTCACCTATACAATACAACCAGCACAATGTCCCCCATGCAATATGGCTGACTTGGAAGTCACCTATAGAACATGGCCACCAGCACAATGTCCCCCAAGCAATATGGCTGACTTGGAAGTCACCTATAGAACATGGCAACCAGCACAATGTCCCCCAAGCAATATGGCAGACTTGGAAGTCACCTATACAAGACAACCAGCACAATGTCCCCCATGCAATATGGCTGACTTGGAAGTCACCTATAGGACATGGCAACCAGCACAATGTCCCCCATGCAATATGGCTGACTTGGAAGTCACCTATAGAACATGGCCACCAGCACAATGTCCCCCAAGCCATATGGCTCACTTGGAAGTCACCTATACAATACAACCAGCACAATGTCCCCCATGCAATATGGCTGACTTGGAAGTCACCTATACAATACAACCAGCACAATGTCCCAAATGCAATATGGCTGACTTGGAAGTCACCTATAGAACATGGCCACCAGCACAATGTCCCCCATGCAATATGGCTGACTTGGAAGTCACCTATACAACATGGCAACCAGCACAATGTCCCCCATGCAATATGGCTGACTTGGAAGTCACCTATACAATACAACCAGCACAATGTCCCCCAAGCAATATGGCTGACTTGGAAGTCACCTATACAATACAACCAGCACAATGTCCCCCATGCAATATGGCTGATTTGGAAGTCACCTATACAACACAACCAGCACAATGTCCCCCATGCAATATGGCTGACTTGGAAGTCACCTATACAAGACAACCAGCACAATGTCCCAAATGCAATATGGCTGACTTGGAAGTCACCTATAGAACATGGCCACCAGCACAATGTCCACCATGCAATATGGCTGACTTGGAAGTCACCTATACAACATGGCAACCAGCACAATTTCCCCCATGCAATATGGCTGACTTGGAAGTCACCTATACAATACAACCAGCACAATGTCCCCCAAGCAATATGGCTGACTTGGAAGTCACCTATACAAGACAACCAGCACAATGTCCCCCATGCAATATGGCTGACTTGGAAGTCACCTATAGGACATGGCCACCAGCACAATGTCCCCCATGCAATATGGCTGACTTGGAAGTCACCTATACAATACAACCAGCACAATGTCCCCCATGCAATATGGCTGACTTGGAAGTCACCTATACAATACAACCAGCACAATGTCCCCCAAGCAATATGGCTGACTTGGAAGTCACCTATACAAGACAACCAGCACAATGTCCCCCATGCAATATGGCTGACTTGGAAGTCACCTATAGAACATGGCAACCAGCACAATGTCCCCCAAGCAATGTGGCTTACTTAAAAGTCACCTATACAAGACAACCAGCACAATTTCCCCCATGCAATATGGCTGACTTGGAAGTCACCTATAGGACATGGCAACCAGCACAATGTCCCCCATGCAATATGGCTGACTTGTAAGTCACCTATACAACATGGCCACCAGCACAATGTCCCCCATGCAATATGGCTGACTTGGAAGTCACCTATACAATACAACCAGCACAATGTCCCCCATGCAATATGGCTGACTTGGAAGTCACCTATACAATACAACCAGCACAATGTCCCCCAAGCAATATGGCTGACTTGGAAGTCACCTATAGAACATGGCCACCAGCACAATGTCCCCCAAGCAATATGGCTGACTTGGAAGTCACCTATAGAACATGGCAACCAGCACAATGTCCCCCAAGCAATATGGCTGACTTGGAAGTCACCTATACAAGACAACCAGCACAATGTCCCCCATGCAATATGGCTGACTTGGAAGTCACCTATAGGACATGGCAACCAGCACAATGTCCCCCATGCAATATGGCTGACTTGGAAGTCACCTATAGAACATGGCCACCAGCACAATGTCCCCCAAGCCATATGGCTCACTTGGAAGTCACCTATACAATACAACCAGCACAATGTCCCCCATGCAATATGGCTGACTTGGAAGTCACCTATACAATACAACCAGCACAATGTCCCAAATGCAATATGGCTGACTTGGAAGTCACCTATAGAACATGGCCACCAGCACAATGTCCCCCATGCAATATGGCTGACTTGGAAGTCACCTATACAACATGGCAACCAGCACAATGTCCCCCATGCAATATGGCTGACTTGGAAGTCACCTATACAATACAACCAGCACAATGTCCCCCATGCAATATGGCTGACTTGGAAGTCACCTATACAATACAACCAGCACAATGTCCCCCATGCAATATGGCTGATTTGGAAGTCACCTATACAACACAACCAGCACAATGTCCCCCATGCAATATGGCTGACTTGGAAGTCACCTATACAAGACAACCAGCACAATGTCCCAAATGCAATATGGCTGACTTGGAAGTCACCTATAGAACATGGCCACCAGCACAATGTCCCCCATGCAATATGGCTGACTTGGAAGTCACCTATACAACATGGCAACCAGCACAATGTCCCCCATGCAATATGGCTGACTTGGAAGTCACCTATACAATACAACCAGCACAATGTCCCCCAAGCAATATGGCTGACTTGGAAGTCACCTATACAAGACAACCAGCACAATGTCCCCCATGCAATATGGCTGACTTGGAAGTCACCTATACAATACAACCAGCACAATGTCCCCCATGCAATATGGCTGACTTGGAAGTCACCTATACAATACAACCAGCACAATGTCCCCCATGCAATATGGCTGAATTGGAAGTCACCTATACAACACAACCAGCACAATGTCCCCCATGCAATATGGCTGACTTGGAAGTCACCTATACAAGACAACCAGCACAATGTCCCCCATGCAATATGGCTGACTTGGAAGTCACCTATAGAACATGGCCACCAGCACAATGTCCCCCATGCAATATGGCTGACTTGGAAGTCACCTATACAACATGGCAACCAGCACAATGTCCCCCAAGCAATATGGCTGACTTGGAAGTCACCTATACAACATGGCAACCAGCACAATGTCTACCAAGCAATATGGCTGACTTGGAAGTCACCTATAGAACATGGCAACCAGCACAATGTCCCCCAAGCAATGTGGCTTACTTAAAAGTCACCTATACAAGACAACCAGCACAATTTCCCCCATGCAATATGGCTGACTTGGAAGTCACCTATAGGACATGGCAACCAGCACAATGTCCCCCATGCAATATGGCTGACTTGTAAGTCACCTATACAACATGGCAACCAGCACAATGTCCCCCATGCAATATGGCTGACTTGGAAGTCACCTATACAACATGGCAACCAGCACAATGTCCCCCATGCAATATGGCTGACTTGGAAGTCACCTTTACAACATGGCCACCAGCACAATGTCCCCCATGCAACACGGCTGACTTGGAAGTCACCTATACAAGACAACCAGCACAATGTCCCCCATGCAATATGGCTGACTTGGAAGTCACCTATACAACACAACCAGCACAATGTCCCCCAAGCAATATGGCTCACTTGGAAGTCACCTATACAACATGGCAACCAGCACAATGTCCCCCATGCAATATGGCTGACTTGGAAGTCACCTATTGGACATGGCAACCAGCACAATGTCCCCCATGCAATATGGCTGACTTGGAAGTCACCTATAGAACATGGCCACCAGCACAATGTCCCCCAAGCAATATGGCTCACTTGGAAGTCACCTATACAATACAACCAGCACAATGTCCCCCATGCAATATGGCTGACTTGGAAGTCACCTATACAATACAACCAGCACAATGTCCCCCATGCAATATGGCTGACTTGGAAGTCACCTATACAACACAACCAGCACAATGTCCCCCATGCAATGTGGCTGACTTGGAAGTCACCTATACAACACAACCAGCACAATGTCCCCCATGCAATATGGCTCACTTGGAAGTCACCTATACAACATGGCATCCAGCACAATGTCCCCCATGCAATATGGCTGACTTGGAAGTCACCTATACAACATGGCAACCAGCACAATGTCCCCCATGCAATATGGCTGACTTGGAAGTCACCTATACAACATGGCAACTAGCACAATGTCCCCCATGCAATATGGCTGACTTGGAAGTCACCTATACAAGAAACCAGCACAATGTCCCCCATGCAATGTGGCTGACTTGGAAGTCACCTATAGAACATGGCCACCAGCACAATGTCCCCCATGCAATATGGCTGACTTGGAAGTCACCTATACAACATGGCAACCAGCACAATGTCCCCCATGCAATATGGCTCACTTGGAAGTCACCTATACAATACAACCAGCACAATGTCCCCCAAGCAATATGGCTGACTTGGAAGTCACCTATACAAGACAACCAGCACAATGTCCCCCATGCAATATGGCTGACTTGGAAGTCACCTATACAATACAACCAGCACAATGTCCCCCATGCAATATGGCTGATTTGGAAGTCACCTATACAACACAACCAGCACAATGTCCCCCATGCAATATGGCTGACTTGGAAGTCACCTATACAAGACAACCAGCACAATGTCCCCCATGCAATATGGCTGACTTGGAAGTCACCTATACAATACAACCAGCACAATGTCCCCCATGCAATATGGCTGATTTGGAAGTCACCTATACAACACAACCAGCACAATGTCCCCCATGCAATATGGCTGACTTGGAAGTCACCTATACAAGACAACCAGCACAATGTCCCAAATGCAATATGGCTGACTTGGAAGTCACCTATAGAACATGGCCACCAGCACAATGTCCCCCATGCAATATGGCTGACTTGGAAGTCACCTATACAACATGGCAACCAGCACAATGTCCCCCATGCAATATGGCTGACTTGGAAGTCACCTATACAATACAACCAGCACAATGTCCCCCAAGCAATATGGCTGACTTGGAAGTCACCTATACAAGACAACCAGCACAATGTCCCCCATGCAATATGGCTGACTTGGAAGTCACCTATACAATACAACCAGCACAATGTCCCCCATGCAATATGGCTGACTTGGAAGTCACCTATACAATACAACCAGCACAATGTCCCCCATGCAATATGGCTGAATTGGAAGTCACCTATACAACACAACCAGCACAATGTCCCCCATGCAATATGGCTGACTTGGAAGTCACCTATACAAGACAACCAGCACAATGTCCCCCATGCAATATGGCTGACTTGGAAGTCACCTATAGAACATGGCCACCAGCACAATGTCCCCCATGCAATATGGCTGACTTGGAAGTCACCTATACAACATGGCAACCAGCACAATGTCCCCCAAGCAATATGGCTGACTTGGAAGTCACCTATACAACATGGCAACCAGCACAATGTCTACCAAGCAATATGGCTGACTTGGAAGTCACCTATAGAACATGGCAACCAGCACAATGTCCCCCAAGCAATGTGGCTTACTTAAAAGTCACCTATACAAGACAACCAGCACAATTTCCCCCATGCAATATGGCTGACTTGGAAGTCACCTATAGGACATGGCAACCAGCACAATGTCCCCCATGCAATATGGCTGACTTGTAAGTCACCTATACAACATGGCAACCAGCACAATGTCCCCCATGCAATATGGCTGACTTGGAAGTCACCTATACAACATGGCAACCAGCACAATGTCCCCCATGCAATATGGCTGACTTGGAAGTCACCTTTACAACATGGCCACCAGCACAATGTCCCCCATGCAACACGGCTGACTTGGAAGTCACCTATACAAGACAACCAGCACAATGTCCCCCATGCAATATGGCTGACTTGGAAGTCACCTATACAAAACAACCAGCACAATGTCCCCCAAGCAATATGGCTCACTTGGAAGTCACCTATACAACATGGCAACCAGCACAATGTCCCCCATGCAATATGGCTGACTTGGAAGTCACCTATTGGACATGGCAACCAGCACAATGTCCCCCATGCAATATGGCTGACTTGGAAGTCACCTATAGAACATGGCCACCAGCACAATGTCCCCCAAGCAATATGGCTCACTTGGAAGTCACCTATACAATACAACCAGCACAATGTCCCCCATGCAATATGGCTGACTTGGAAGTCACCTATACAATACAACCAGCACAATGTCCCCCATGCAATATGGCTGACTTGGAAGTCACCTATACAACACAACCAGCACAATGTCCCCCATGCAATGTGGCTGACTTGGAAGTCACCTATACAACACAACCAGCACAATGTCCCCCATGCAATATGGCTCACTTGGAAGTCACCTATACAACATGGCATCCAGCACAATGTCCCCCATGCAATATGGCTGACTTGGAAGTCACCTATACAACATGGCAACCAGCACAATGTCCCCCATGCAATATGGCTGACTTGGAAGTCACCTATACAACATGGCAACTAGCACAATGTCCCCCATGCAATATGGCTGACTTGGAAGTCACCTATACAAGAAACCAGCACAATGTCCCCCATGCAATGTGGCTGACTTGGAAGTCACCTATAGAACATGGCCACCAGCACAATGTCCCCCATGCAATATGGCTGACTTGGAAGTCACCTATACAACATGGCAACCAGCACAATGTCCCCCATGCAATATGGCTCACTTGGAAGTCACCTATACAATACAACCAGCACAATGTCCCCCAAGCAATATGGCTGACTTGGAAGTCACCTATACAAGACAACCAGCACAATGTCCCCCATGCAATATGGCTGACTTGGAAGTCACCTATACAATACAACCAGCACAATGTCCCCCATGCAATATGGCTGATTTGGAAGTCACCTATACAACACAACCAGCACAATGTCCCCCATGCAATATGGCTGACTTGGAAGTCACCTATACAAGACAACCAGCACAATGTCCCAAATGCAATATGGCTGACTTGGAAGTCACCTATAGAACATGGCCACCAGCACAATGTCCACCATGCAATATGGCTGACTTGGAAGTCACCTATACAACATGGCAACCAGCACAATTTCCCCCATGCAATATGGCTGACTTGGAAGTCACCTATACAATACAACCTGCACAATGTCCCCCAAGCAATATGGCTGACTTGGAAGTCACCTATACAAGACAACCAGCACAATGTCCCCCATGCAATATGGCTGACTTGGAAGTCACCTATAGGACATGGCCACCAGCACAATGTCCCCCATGCAATATGGCTGACTTGGAAGTCACCTATACAATACAACCAGCACAATGTCCCCCATGCAATATGGCTGACTTGGAAGTCACCTATACAATACAACCAGCACAATGTCCCCCAAGCAATATGGCTGACTTGGAAGTCACCTATAGAACATGGCCACCAGCACAACGTCCCCCAAGCAATATGGCTGACTTGGAAGTCACCTATAGAACATGGCAACCAGCACAATGTCCCCCAAGCAATATGGCAGACTTGGAAGTCACTTATACAAGACAACCAGCACAATGTCCCCCATGCAATATGGCTGACTTGGAAGTCACCTATAGGACATGGCAACCAGCACAATGTCCCCCATGCAATATGGCTGACTTGGAAGTCACCTATAGAACATGGCCACCAGCACAATGTCCCCCAAGCCATATGGCTCACTTGGAAGTCACCTATACAATACAACCAGCACAATGTCCCCCATGCAATATGGCTGACTTGGAAGTCACCTATACAATACAACCAGCACAATGTCCTAAATGCAATATGGCTGACTTGGAAGTCACCTATAGAACATGGCCACCAGCACAATGTCCCCCATGCAATATGGCTGACTTGGAAGTCACCTATACAACATGGCAACCAGCACAATGTCCCCCATGCAATATGGCTGACTTGGAAGTCACCTATACAATACAACCAGCACAATGTCCCCCAAGCAATATGACTGACTTGGAAGTCACTTATACAAGACAACCAGCACAATGTCCCCCATGCAATATGGCTGACTTGGAAGTCACCTATACAATACAACCAGCACAATGTCCCCCAAGCAATATGGCTGACTTGGAAGTCACCTATACAATACAACCAGCACAATGTCCCCCATGCAATATGGCTGATTTGGAAGTCACCTATACAACACAACCAGCACAATGTCCCCCATGCAATATGGCTGACTTGGAAGTCACCTATACAAGACAACCAGCACAATGTCCCAAATGCAATATGGCTGACTTGGAAGTCACCTATAGAACATGGCCACCAGCACAATGTCCACCATGCAATATGGCTGACTTGGAAGTCACCTATACAACATGGCAACCAGCACAATTTCCCCCATGCAATATGGCTGACTTGGAAGTCACCTATACAATACAACCAGCACAATGTCCCCCAAGCAATATGGCTGACTTGGAAGTCACCTATACAAGACAACCAGCACAATGTCCCCCATGCAATATGGCTGACTTGGAAGTCACCTATAGGACATGGCCACCAGTACAATGTCCCCCATGCAATATGGCTGACTTGGAAGTCACCTATACAATACAACCAGCACAATGTCCCCCATGCAATATGGCTGACTTGGAAGTCACCTATACAATACAACCAGCACAATGTCCCCCAAGCAATATGGCTGACTTGGAAGTCACCTATAGAACATGGCCACCAGCACAATGTCCCCCAAGCAATATGGCTGACTTGGAAGTCACCTATAGAACATGGCAACCAGCACAATGTCCCCCAAGCAATATGGCTGACTTGGAAGTCACCTATACAAGACAACCAGCACAATGTCCCCCATGCAATATGGCTGACTTGGAAGTCACCTATAGGACATGGCAACCAGCACAATGTCCCCCATGCAATATGGCTGACTTGGAAGTCACCTATAGAACATGGCCACCAGCACAATGTCCCCCAAGCCATATGGCTCACTTGGAAGTCACCTATACAATACAACCAGCACAATGTCCCCCATGCAATATGGCTGACTTGGAAGTCACCTATACAATACAACCAGCACAATGTCCCAATGCAATATGGCTGACTTGGAAGTCACCTATAGAACATGGCCAGCAGCACAATGTCCCCCATGCAATATGGCTGACTTGGAAGTCACCTATACAACATGGCAACCAGCACAATGTCCCCCATGCAATATGGCTGACTTGGAAGTCACCTATACAATACAACCAGCACAATGTCCCCCATGCAATATGGCTGACTTGGAAGTCACCTATACAATACAACCAGCACAATGTCCCCCATGCAATATGGCTGATTTGGAAGTCACCTATAGGACATGGCCACCAGCACAATGTCCCCCAAGCAATATGGCTGACTTGGAAGTCACCTATACAAGACAACCAGCACAATGTCCCCCATGCAATATGGCTGACTTGGAAGTCACCTATACAATACAACCAGCACAATGTCCCCCATGCAATATGGCTGATTTGGAAGTCACCTTTACAACATGGCCTCCAGCACAATGTCCCCCATGCAATATGGCTGACTTGGAAGTCACCTATACAATAAAACCAGCACAATGTCCCCCATGCAATATGGCTGACTTGGAAGTCACCTATACAATACAACCAGCACAATGTCCCAAATGCAATATGGCTGACTTGGAAGTCACCTATAGAACATGGCCACCAGCACAATGTCCCCCATGCAATATGGCTGACTTGGAAGTCACCTATACAACATGGCAACCAGCACAATGTCCCCCATGCAATATGGCTGACTTGGAAGTCACCTATACAATACAACCAGCACAATGTCCCCCAAGCAATATGGCTGACTTGGAAGTCACCTATACAAGACAACCAGCACAATGTCCCCCATGCAATATGGCTGACTTGGAAGTCACCTATAGGACATGGCCACCAGCACAATGTCCCCCATGCAATATGGCTGACTTGGAAGTCACCTATACAATACAACCAGCACAATGTCCACCATGCAATATGGCTGACTTGGAAGTCACCTATACAATACAACCAGCACAATGTCCCCCAAGCAATATGGCTGACTTGGAAGTCACCTATAGAACATGGCCACCAGCACAATGTCCCCCAAGCAATATGGCTGACTTGGAAGTCACCTATAGAACATGGCAACCAGCACAATGTCCCCCAAGCAATATGGCAGACTTGGAAGTCACCTATACAAGACAACCAGCACAATGTCCCCCATGCAATATGGCTGACTTGGAAGTCACCTATAGGACATGGCAACCAGCACAATGTCCCCCATGCAATATGGCTGACTTGGAAGTCACCTATAGAACATGGCCACCAGCACAATGTCCCCCAAGCCATATGGCTCACTTGGAAGTCACCTATACAATACAACCAGCACAATGTCCCCCATGCAATATGGCTGACTTGGAAGTCACCTATACAATACAACCAGCACAATGTCCCAAATGCAATATGGCTGACTTGGAAGTCACCTATAGAACATGGCCACCAGCACAATGTCCCCCATGCAATATGGCTGACTTGGAAGTCACCTATACAACATGGCAACCAGCACAATGTCCCCCATGCAATATGGCTGACTTGGAAGTCACCTATACAAGACAACCAGCACAATGTCCCCCATGCAATATGGCTGACTTGGAAGTCACCTATACAATACAACCAGCACAATGTCCCCCAAGCAATGTGGCTGACTTGGAAGTCACCTATACAATACAACCAGCACAATGTCCCCCATGCAATATGGCTGATTTGGAAGTCACCTATACAACACAACCAGCACAATGTCCCCCATGCAATATGGCTGACTTGGAAGTCACCTATACAAGACAACCAGCACAATGTCCCAAATGCAATATGGCTGACTTGGAAGTCACCTATAGAACATGGCCACCAGCACAATGTCCACCATGCAATATGGCTAACTTGGAAGTCACCTATACAACATGGCAACCAGCACAATTTCCCCCATGCAATATGGCTGACTTGGAAGTCACCTATACAATACAACCAGCACAATGTCCCCCAAGCAATATGGCTGACTTGGAAGTCACCTATACAAGACAACCAGCACAATGTCCCCCATGCAATATGGCTGACTTGGAAGTCACCTATAGGACATGGCCACCAGTACAATGTCCCCCATGCAATATGGCTGACTTGGAAGTCACCTATACAATACAACCAGCACAATGTCCCCCATGCAATATGGCTGACTTGGAAGTCACCTATACAATACAACCAGCACAATGTCCCCCAAGCAATATGGCTGACTTGGAAGTCACCTATAGAACATGGCCACCAGCACAATGTCCCCCAAGCAATATGGCTGACTTGGAATTCACCTATAGAACATGGCAACCAGCACAATGTCCCCCAAGCAATATGGCAGACTTGGAAGTCACCTATACAAGACAACCAGCACAATGTCCCCCATGCAATATGGCTGACTTGGAAGTCACCTATAGGACATGGCAACCAGCACAATGTCCCCCATGCAATATGGCTGACTTGGAAGTCACCTATAGAACATGGCCACCAGCACAATGTCCCCCAAGCCATATGGCTCACTTGGAAGTCACCTATACAATACAACCAGCACAATGTCCCCCATGCAATATGGCTGACTTGGAAGTCACCTATACAATACAACCAGCACAATGTCCCAAATGCAATATGGCTGACTTGGAAGTCACCTATAGAACATGGCCCCCAGCACAATGTCCCCCATGCAATATGGCTGACTTGGAAGTCACCTATACAACATGGCAACCAGCACAATGTCCCCCATGCAATATGGCTGACTTGGAAGTCACCTATACAATACAACCAGCACAATGTCCCCCATGCAATATGGCTGACTTGGAAGTCACCTATACAATACAACCAGCACAATGTCCCCCATGCAATATGGCTGATTTGGAAGTCACCTATACAACACAACCAGCACAATGTCCCCCATGCAATATGGCTGACTTGGAAGTCACCTATACAAGACAACCAGCACAATGTCCCAAATGCAATATGGCTGACTTGGAAGTCACCTATAGAACATGGCCACCAGCACAATGTCCCCCATGCAATATGGCTGACTTCGAAGTCACCTATACAACATGGCAACCAGCACAATGTCCCCCATGCAATATGGCTGACTTGGAAGTCACCTATACAATACAACCAGCACAATGTCCCCCAAGCAATATGTCTGACTTGGAAGTCACCTATACAAGACAACCAGCACAATGTCCCCCATGCAATATGGCTGACTTGGAAGTCACCTATACAATACAACCAGCACAATGTCCCCCATGCAATATGGCTGACTTGGAAGTCACCTATACAATACAACCAGCACAATGTCCCCCATGCAATATGGCTGAATTGTAAGTCACCTATACAACACAACCAGCACAATGTCCCCCATGCAATATGGCTGACTTGGAAGTCACCTATACAAGACAACCAGCACAATGTCCCCCATGCAATATGGCTGACTTGGAAGTCACCTATAGAACATGGCCACCAGCACAATGTCCCAAATGCAATATGGCTGACTTGGAAGTCACCTATAGAACATGGCCACCAGCACAATGTCCCCCATGCAATATGGCTGACTTGGAAGTCACCTATACAACATGGCAACCAGCACAATGTCCCCCATGCAATATGGCTGACTTGGAAGTCACCTATACAATACAACCAGCACAATGTCCCCCATGCAATATGGCTGACTTGGAAGTCACCTATACAATACAACCAGCACAATGTCCCCCATGCAATATGGCTGATTTGGAAGTCACCTATACAACACAACCAGCACAATGTCCCCCATGCAATATGGCTGACTTGGAAGTCACCTATACAAGACAACCAGCACAATGTCCCCCATGCAATATGGCTGACTTGGAAGTCACCTATACAAGACAACCAGCACAATGTCCCAAATGCAATATGGCTGACTTGGAAGTCACCTATAGAACATGGCCACCAGCACAATGTCCACCATGCAATATGGCTGACTTGGAAGTCACCTATACAACATGGCAACCAGCACAATTTCCCCCATGCAATATGGCTGACTTGGAAGTCACCTATACAATACAACCAGCACAATGTCCCCCAAGCAATATGGCTGACTTGGAAGTCACCTATACAACATGGCAACCAGCACAATGTCCCCCATGCAATATGGCTGACTTGGAAGTCACCTATAGGACATGGCCACCAGCACAATGTCCCCCATGCAATATGGCTGACTTGGAAGTCACCTATACAATACAACCAGCACAATGTCCCCCATGCAATATGGCTGACTTGGAAGTCACCTATACAATACAACCAGCACAATGTCCCACATGCAATATGGCTGACTTGGAAGTCACCTATAGAACATGGCCACCAGCACAATGTCCCCCATGCAATATGGCTGAATTGGAAGTCACCTATACAACACAACCAGCACAATGTCCCCCATGCAATATGGCTGACTTGGAAGTCACCTATACAAGACAACCAGCACAATGTCCCCCATGCAATATGGCTGACTTGGAAGTCACCTATAGAACATGGCCACCAGCACAATGTCCCACATGCAATATGGCTGACTTGGAAGTCACCTATACAACATGGCAACCAGCACAATGTCCCCCATGCAATATGGCTGACTTGGAAGTCACCTATACAATACAACCAGCACAATGTCCCCCAAGCAATATGGCTGACTTGGAAGTCACCTATACAAGACAACCAGCACAATGTCCCCCATGCAATATGGCTGACTTGGAAGTCACCTATACAATACAACCAGCACAATGTCCCCCATGCAATATGGCTGATTTGGAAGTCACCTATACAACACAACCAGCACAATGTCCCCCATGCAATATGGCTGACTTGGAAGTCACCTATACAAGACAACCAGCACAATGTCCCAAATGCAATATGGCTGACTTGGAAGTCACCTATAGAACATGGCCACCAGCACAATGTCCACCATGCAATATGGCTGACTTGGAAGTCACCTATACAACATGGCAACCAGCACAATTTCCCCCATGCAATATGGCTGACTTGGAAGTCACCTATACAATACAACCAGCACAATGTCCCCCAAGCAATATGGCTGACTTGGAAGTCACCTATACAAGACAACCAACACAATGTCCCCCATGCAATATGGCTGACTTGGAAGTCACCTATAGGACATGGCCACCAGCACAATGTCCCCCATGCAATATGGCTGACTTGGAAGTCACCTATACAATACAACCAGCACAATGTCCCCCATGCAATATGGCTGACTTGGAAGTCACCTATACAATACAACCAGCACAATGTCCCCCAAGCAATATGGCTGACTTGGAAGTCACCTATAGAACATGGCCACCAGCACAATGTCCCCCAAGCAATATGGCTGACTTGGAAGTCACCTATAGAACATGGCAACCAGCACAATGTCCCCCAAGCAATATGGCTGACTTGGAAGTCACCTATACAACATGGCAACCAGCACAATGTCCCCCATGCAATATGGCTGACTTGGAAGTCACCTATACAATACAACCAGCACAATGTCCCCCATGCAATATGGCTGACTTGGAAGTCACCTATACAATACAACCAGCACAATGTCCCCATGCAATATGGCTGATTTGGAAGTCACCTATACAACACAACCAGCACAATGTCCCCCATGCAATATGGCTGACTTGGAAGTCACCTATACAAGACAACCAGCACAATGTCCCAAATGCAATATGGCTGACTTGGAAGTCACCTATAGAACATGGCCACCAGCACAATGTCCCCCATGCAATATGGCTGACTTGGAAGTCACCTATACAACATGGCAACCAGCACAATGTCCCCCATGCAATATGGCTGACTTGGAAGTCACCTATACAATACAACCAGCACAATGTCCCCCAAGCAATATGGCTGACTTGGAAGTCACCTATACAAGACAACCAGCACAATGTCCCCCATGCAATATGGCTGACTTGGAAGTCACCTATACAATACAACCAGCACAATGTCCCCCATGCAATATGGCTGACTTGGAAGTCACCTATACAATACAACCAGCACAATGTCCCCCATGCAATATGGCTGAATTGGAAGTCACCTATACAACACAAACAGCACAATGTCCCCCATGCAATATGGCTGACTTGGAAGTCACCTATACAAGACAACCAGCACAATGTCCCCCATGCAATATGGCTGACTTGGAAGTCACCTATAGAACATGGCCACCAGCACAATGTCCCCCATGCAATATGGCTGACTTGGAAGTCACCTATACAACATGGCAACCAGCACAATGTCCCCCAAGCAATATGGCTGACTTGGAAGTCACCTATACAACATGGCAACCAGCACAATGTCTACCAAGCAATATGGCTGACTTGGAAGTCACCTATAGAACATGGCAACCAGCACAATGTCCCCCAAGCAATGTGGCTTACTTAAAAGTCACCTATACAAGACAACCAGCACAATTTCCCCCATGCAATATGGCTGACTTGGAAGTCACCTATAGGACATGGCAACCAGCACAATGTCCCCCATGCAATATGGCTGACTTGTAAGTCACCTATACAACATGGCAACCAGCACAATGTCCCCCATGCAATATGGCTGACTTGGAAGTCACCTATACAACATGGCAACCAGCACAATGTCCCCCATGCAATATGGCTGACTTGGAAGTCACCTTTACAACATGGCCACCAGCACAATGTCCCCCATGCAACACGGCTGACTTGGAAGTCACCTATACAAGACAACCAGCACAATGTCCCCCATGCAATATGGCTGACTTGGAAGTCACCTATACAACACAACCAGCACAATGTCCCCCAAGCAATATGGCTCACTTGGAAGTCACCTATACAACATGGCAACCAGCACAATGTCCCCCATGCAATATGGCTGACTTGGAAGTCACCTATTGGACATGGCAACCAGCACAATGTCCCCCATGCAATATGGCTGACTTGGAAGTCACCTATAGAACATGGCCACCAGCACAATGTCCCCCAAGCAATATGGCTCACTTGGAAGTCACCTATACAATACAACCAGCACAATGTCCCCCATGCAATATGGCTGACTTGGAAGTCACCTATACAACACAACCAGCACAATGTCCCCCATGCAATATGGCTCACTTGGAAGTCACCTATACAACATGGCATCCAGCACAATGTCCCCCATGCAATATGGCTGACTTGGAAGTCACCTATACAACATGGCAACCAGCACAATGTCCCCCATGCAATATGGCTGACTTGGAAGTCACCTATACAACATGGCAACCAGCACAATGTCCCCCATGCAATATGGCTGACTTGGAAGTAACCTATACAAGAAACCAGCACAATGTCCCCCATGCAATGTGGCTGACTTGGAAGTCACCTATAGAACATGGCCACCAGCACAATGTCCCCCATGCAATATGGCTGACTTGAAAGTCACCTATACAACATGGCAACCAGCACAATGTCCCCCAAGCAATATGGCTCACTTGGAAGTCACCTATAGAACATGGCAACCAGCACAATGTCCCCCAAGCAATATGGCTGACTTGGAAGTCACCTATACAACATGGCAACAGCACAATGTCCCCCATGCAACACGGCTGACTTGGAAGTCACCTATACAAGACAACCAGCACAATGTCCCCCATGCAATATGGCTGACTTGGAAGTCACCTATACAACACAACCAGCACAATGTCCCCCAAGCAATATGGCTCACTTGGAAGTCACCTATACAACATGGCAACCAGCACAATGTCCCCCATGCAATATGGCTGACTTGGAAGTCACCTATACAACATGGCAACCAGCACAATGTCCCCCATGCAATATGGCTGACTTGGAAGTCACCTATACAAGACAACCAGCACAATGTCCCCCATGCAATATGGCTGACTTGGAAGTCACCTATAGGACATGGCAACCAGCACAATGTCCCCCAAGCAATATGGCTAACTTGGAAGTCACCTATACAAGACAACCAGCACAATGTCCCAAATGCAATATGGCTGACTTGGAAGTCACCTAGAGAACATGGCCACCAGCACAATGTCCCCCATGCAATATGGCTGACTTGGAAGTCACCTATACAACATGGCAACCAGCACAATGTCCCCCATGCAATATGGCTGATTTGGAAGTCACCTATACAATACAACCAGCACAATGTCCCCCAAGCAATATGGCTGACTTGGAAGTCACCTATACAAGACAACCAGCACAATGTCCCCCATGCAATATGGCTGACTTGGAAGTCACCTATACAATACAACCAGCACAATGTCCCCCATGCAATATGGCTGATTTGGAAGTCACCTATACAACACAACCAGCACAATGTCCCCCATGCAATATGGCTGACTTGGAAGTCACCTATACAAGACAACCAGCACAATGTCCCAAATGCAATATGGCTGACTTGGAAGTCACCTATAGAACATGGCCACCAGCACAATGTCCCCCATGCAATATGGCTGACTTGGAAGTCACCTATACAACATGGCAACCAGCACAATGTCCCCCATGCAATATGTCTGACTTGGAAGTCACCTATGCAATACAACCAGCACAATGTCCCCCATGCAATATGGCTGACTTGGAAGTCACCTATACAACACAACCAGCACAATGTCCCCCATGCAATATGGCTGACTTGGAAGTCACCTATACAACACAACCAGCACAATGTCCCCAATGCAATATGGCTGACTTGGAAGTCACCTATAGAACATGGCAACCAGCACAATGTCCCCCAAGCAATATGGCTGACTTGGAAGTCACCTATACAACATGGCCACTAGCACAATGTCCCCCAAGCAATATGGGTCACTTGGAAGTCACCTATACAATACAACCAGCACAATGTCCCCCATGCAATATGGCTGACTTGGAAGTCACCTATACAATACAACCAGCACAATGTCCCCCATGCAATATGGCTGACTTGGAAGTCACCTATTGGACATGGCAACCAGCACAATGTCCCCCATGCAATATGGCTGACTTGGAAGTCACCTATACAACATGGCAACCAGCACAATGTCCCCCATGCAATATGGCTGACTTGGAAGTCACCTATACAACATGGCAACCAGCACAATGTCCCCCATGCAATATGGCTGACTTGGAAGTCACCTATACAAGACAACCAGCACAATGTCCCCATGCAATATGGCTGACTTGGAAGTCACCTATAGAACATGGCCACCAGCACAATGTCCCCCATGCAATATAGCTGACTTGGAAGTCACCTATACAACATGGCAACCAGAACAATGTCCCCCATGCAATATGGCTGACTTGGAAGTCACCTTTACAACATGGCCACCAGCACAATGTCCCCCATGCAATATGGCTGACTTGGAAGTCACCTATACAATACAACCAGCACAATGTCCCCCATGCAACACGGCTGACTTGGAAGTCACCTATACAAGACAACCAGCACAATGTCCCCCATGCAATATGGCTGACTTGGAAGTCACCTATACAACACCACCAGCACAATGTCCCCCAAGCAATATGGCTCACTTGGAAGTCACCTATACAACATGGCAACCAGCACAATGTCCCCCATGCAATATGGCTGACTTGGAAGTCACCTATTGGACATGGCAACCAGCACAATGTCCCCCATGCAATATGGCTGACTTGGAAGTCACCTATAGAACATGGCCACCAGCACAATGTCCCCCAAGCAATATGGCTCACTTGGAAGTCACCTATACAATACATCCAGCACAATGTCCCCCATGCAATATGGCTGACTTGGAAGTCACCTATACAATACAACCAGCACAATGTCCCCCATGCAATATGGCTGACTTGGAAGTCACCTATACAACACAACCAGCACAATGTCCCCCATGCAATATGGCTGACTTGGAAGTCACCTATACAACACAACCAGCACAATGTCCCCCATGCAATATGGCTCACTTGGAAGTCACCTATACAACATGGCATCCAGCACAATGTCCCCCATGCAATATGGCTGACTTGGAAGTCACCTATACAACATGGCAACCAGCACAATGTCCCCCATGCAATATGGCTGACTTGGAAGTCACCTATACAACATGGCAACTAGCACAATGTCCCCCATGCAATATGGCTGACTTGGAAGTCACCTATACAAGAAACCAGCACAATGTCCCCCATGCAATGTGGCTGACTTGGAAGTCACCTATAGAACATGGCCACCAGCACAATGTCCCCCATGCAATATGGCTGACTTGGAAGTCACCTATACAACATGGCAACCAGCACAATGTCCCCCAAGCAATATGGATCACTTGGAAGTCACCTATAGAACATGGCAACCAGCACAATGTCCCCCAAGCAATATGGCTGACTTGGAAGTCACCTATACAACATGGCAACCAGCACAATGTCCCCCATGCAATATGGCTGACTTGGAAGTCACCTATAGAACATGGCCACCAGCACAATGTCCCCCATGCAACACGGCTGACTTGGAAGTCACCTATACAAGACAACCAGCACAATGTCCCCCATGCAATATGGCTGACTTGGAAGTCACCTATACAACACAACCAGCACAATGTCCCCCAAGCAATATGGCTCACTTGGAAGTCACCTATACAACATGGCAACCAGCACAATGTCCCCCATGCAATATGGCTGACTTGGAAGTCACCTATACAACATGGCAACCAGCACAATGTCCCCCATGCAATATGGCTGACTTGGAAGTCACCTATACAAGACAACCAGCACAATGTCCCCCATGCAATATGGCTGACTTGGAAGTCACCTATAGGACATGGCAACCAGCACAATGTCCCCCAAGCAATATGGCTGACTTGGAAGTCACCTATACAAGACAACCAGCACAATGTCCCAAATGCAATATGGCTGACTTGGAAGTCACCTATAGAACATGGCCACCAGCACAATGTCCCCCATGCAATATGGCTGATTGGAAGTCACCTATACAACATGGCAACCAGCACAATGTCCCCCATGCAATATGGCTGATTTGGAAGTCACCTATACAATACAACCAGCACAATGTCCCCCAAGCAATATGGCTGACTTGGAAGTCACCTATACAAGACAACCAGCACAATGTCCCCCATGCAATATGGCTGACTTGGAAGTCACCTATACAATACAACCAGCTCAATGTCCCCCATGCAATATGGCTGATTTGGAAGTCACCTATACAACACAACCAGCACAATGTCCCCCATGCAATATGGATGACTTGGAAGTCACCTATACAAGACAACCAGCACAATGTCCCAAATGCAATATGGCTGACTTGGAAGTCACCTATAGAACATGGCCACCAGCACAATGTCCCCCATGCAATATGGCTGACTTGGAAGTCACCTATACAACATGGCAACCAGCAAAATGTCCCCCAAGCAATATGGCTGACTTGGAATCACCTATACAACATGGCCACCAGCACAATGTCCCTCAAGCAATATGGTTCACTTGGAAGTCACCTATACAATACAACCAGCACAATGTCCCCCATGCAATATGGCTGACTTGGAAGTCACCTATACAACATGGCAACCAGCACAATGTCCCCCATGCAATATGGCTGACTTGGACGTCACATATGCAATACAACCAGCACAATGTCCCCCATGCAATATGGCTGACTTGGAAGTCACCTATACAACACAACCAGCACAATGTCCCCCATGCAATATGGCTGACTTGGAAGTCACCTATACAACACAACCAGCACAATGTCCCCCATGCAATATGGCTGACTTGGAAGTCACCTATAGAACATGGCAACCAGCACAATGTCCCCCAAGCAATATGGCTGACTTGGAAATCACCTATACAACATGGCCAAAAGCACAATGTCCCCCAAGCAATATGGTTCACTTGGAAGTCACCTATACAATACAACCAGCACAATGTCCCCCATGCAATATGGCTGACTTGGAAGTCACCTATACAATACAACCAGCACAATGTCCCCCATGCAATATGGCTGACTTGGAAGTCACCTATACAACACAACCAGCACAATGTCCCCCATGCAATATGGCTGACTTGGAAGTCACCTATACAACATGGCAACACATGCAATATGGCTGACTTGGAAGTCACCTATACAATACAACCAGCACAATGTCCCAAATGCAATATGGCTGACTTGGAAGTCACCTATAGAACATGGCCACCAGCACAATGTCCCCCATGCAATATGGCTGACTTGGAAGTCACCTATACAACATGGCAACCAGCACAATGCCCCCCATGCAATATGGCTGACTTGGAAGTCACCTATACAATACAACCAGCACAATGTCCCCTAAGCAATATGGCTGACTTGGAAGTCACCTATACAAGACAACCAGCACAATGTCCCCCATGCAATATGGCTGACTTGGAAGTCACCTATACGACATGGCCACCAGCACAATGTCCCCCATGCAATATGGCTGACTTGGAAGTCACCTATACAATACAACCAGCACAATGTCCCCCATGCAATATGGCTGACTTGGAAGTCACCTATACAATACAACCAGCACAATGTCCCCCATGCAATATGGCTGATTTGGAAGTCACCTATACAACACAACCAGCACAATGTCCCCCATGCAATATGGCTGACTTGGAAGTCACCTATACAAGACAACCAGCACAATGTCCCCCATGCAATATGGCTGACTTGGAAGTCACCTATAGAACATGGCCACCAGCACAATGTCCCCCATGCAATATGGCAGACTTGGAAGTCACCTATACAACATGGCAACCAGCACAATGTCCCCCAAGCAATATGGCTGACTTGGAAGTCACCTATACAACATGGCAACCAGCACAATGTCCCCCAAGCAATATGGCTGACTTGGAAGTCACCTATAGAACATGGCAACCAGCACAATGTCCCCCAAGCAATATGGCTGACTTAAAAGTCACCTATACAAGACAACCAGCACAATTTCCCCCATGCAATATGGCTGAATTGTAAGTTACCTATACAACATGGCAACCAGCACAATGTCCCCCATGCAATATGGCTGACTTGGAAGTCACCTATACAACATGGCAACCAGCACTATGTCCCCCATGCAATATGGCTGACTTGGAAGTCACCTTTACAACATGGCAACCAGCACAATGTCCCCCATGCAATATGGCTGACTTGGAAGTCACCTATACAATACAACCAGCACAATGTCCCCCATGCAACACGGCTGACTTGGAAGTCACCTATACAAGACAACCAGCACAATGTCCCCCATGCAATATGGCTGACTTGGAAGTCACCTATACAAAACAACCAGCACAATGTCCCCCAAGCAATATGGCTCACTTGGAAGTCACCTATACAACATGGCAACCAGCACAATGTCCCCCATGCAATATGGCTGACTTGGAAGTCACCTATAGGACATGGCAACCAGCACAATGTCCCCCATGCAATATGGCTGACTTGGAAGTCACCTATAGAACATGGCCACCAGCACAATGTCCCCCAAGCAATATGGCTCACTTGGAAGTCACCTATACAATACAACCAGCACAATGTCCCCCATGCAATATGGCTGACTTGGAAGTCACCTATACAATACAACCAGCACAATGTCCCCATGCAATATGGCTGACTTGGAAGTCACCTATACAACACAACCAGCACAATGTCCCCCATGCAATATGGCTGACTTGGAAGTCACCTATACAACACAACCAGCACAATGTCCCCCAAGCAATATGGCTCACTTGGAAGTCACCCATAGAACGTGGCAACCGGCACAATGTCCCCCAAGCAATATGGCTGACTTGGAAGTCACCTATACAACATGGCAACCAGCACAATGTCCCCCATGCAATATGGCTGACTTGGAAGTCACCTATAGAACATGGCCACCAGCACAATGTCCCCCATGCAACACGGCTGACTTGGAAGTCACCTATACAAGACAACCAGCACAATGTCCCCCATGCCATATGGCTGACTTGGAAGTCACCTATACAACACAACCAGCACAATGTCCCCCAAGCAATATGGCTCACTTGGAAGTCACCTATACAACATGGCTACCAGCACAATGTCCCCCATGCAATATGGCTGACTTGGAAGTCACCTATACAACATGGCAACCAGCACAATGTCCCCAATGCAATATGGCTGACTTGGAAGTCACCTATACAAGACAACCAGCACAATGTCCCCCATGCAATATGGCTGACTTGGAAGTCACCTATAGGACATGACAACCAGCACAATGTCCCCCATGCAATATGGCTGACTTGGAAGTCACCTATAGGACATGGCAACCAGCACAATGTCCCCCAAGCAATATGGCTGACTTGGAAGTCACCTATACAAGACAACCAGCACAATGTCCCAAATGCAATATGGCTGACTTGGAAGTCACCTATAGAACATGGCCACCAGCACAATGTCCCCCATGCAATATGGCTGATTGGAAGTCACCTATACAACATGGCAACCAGCACAATGTCCCCCATGCAATATGGCTGATTTGGAAGTCACCTATACAATACAACCAGCACAATGTCCCCCAAGCAATATGGCTGACTTGGAAGTCACCTATACAAGACAACCAGCACAATGTCCCCCATGCAATATGGCTGACTTGGAAGTCACCTATACAATACAACCAGCTCAATGTCCCCCATGCAATATGGCTGATTTGGAAGTCACCTATACAACACAACCAGCACAATGTCCCCCATGCAATATGGATGACTTGGAAGTCACCTATACAAGACAACCAGCACAATGTCCCAAATGCAATATGGCTGACTTGGAAGTCACCTATAGAACATGGCCACCAGCACAATGTCCCCCATGCAATATGGCTGACTTGGAAGTCACCTATACAACATGGCAACCAGCAAAATGTCCCCCAAGCAATATGGCTGACTTGGAATCACCTATACAACATGGCCACCAGCACAATGTCCCTCAAGCAATATGGTTCACTTGGAAGTCACCTATACAATACAACCAGCACAATGTCCCCCATGCAATATGGCTGACTTGGAAGTCACCTATACAACATGGCAACCAGCACAATGTCCCCCATGCAATATGGCTGACTTGGACGTCACATATGCAATACAACCAGCACAATGTCCCCCATGCAATATGGCTGACTTGGAAGTCACCTATACAACACAACCAGCACAATGTCCCCCATGCAATATGGCTGACTTGGAAGTCACCTATACAACACAACCAGCACAATGTCCCCCATGCAATATGGCTGACTTGGAAGTCACCTATAGAACATGGCAACCAGCACAATGTCCCCCAAGCAATATGGCTGACTTGGAAATCAACTATACAACATGGCCACCAGCACAATGTCCCCCAAGCAATATGGTTCACTTGGAAGTCACCTATACAATACAACCAGCACAATGTCCCCCATGCAATATGGCTGACTTGGAAGTCACCTATACAATACAACCAGCACAATGTCCCCCATGCAATATGGCTGACTTGGAAGTCACCTATACAACACAACCAGCACAATGTCCCCCATGCAATATGGCTGACTTGGAAGTCACCTATACAACATGGCAACACATGCAATATGGCTGACTTGGAAGTCACCTATACAATACAACCAGCACAATGTCCCAAATGCAATATGGCTGACTTGGAAGTCACCTATAGAACATGGCCACCAGCACAATGTCCCCCATGCAATATGGCTGACTTGGAAGTCACCTATACAACATGGCAACCAGCACAATGCCCCCCATGCAATATGGCTGACTTGGAAGTCACCTATACAATACAACCAGCACAATGTCCCCTAAGCAATATGGCTGACTTGGAAGTCACCTATACAAGACAACCAGCACAATGTCCCCCATGCAATATGGCTGACTTGGAAGTCACCTATACGACATGGCCACCAGCACAATGTCCCCCATGCAATATGGCTGACTTGGAAGTCACCTATACAATACAACCAGCACAATGTCCCCCATGCAATATGGCTGACTTGGAAGTCACCTATACAATACAACCAGCACAATGTCCCCCATGCAATATGGCTGATTTGGAAGTCACCTATACAACACAACCAGCACAATGTCCCCCATGCAATATGGCTGACTTGGAAGTCACCTATACAAGACAACCAGCACAATGTCCCCCATGCAATATGGCTGACTTGGAAGTCACCTATAGAACATGGCCACCAGCACAATGTCCCCCATGCAATATGGCAGACTTGGAAGTCACCTATACAACATGGCAACCAGCACAATGTCCCCCAAGCAATATGGCTGACTTGGAAGTCACCTATACAACATGGCAACCAGCACAATGTCCCCCAAGCAATATGGCTGACTTGGAAGTCACCTATAGAACATGGCAACCAGCACAATGTCCCCCAAGCAATATGGCTGACTTAAAAGTCACCTATACAAGACAACCAGCACAATTTCCCCCATGCAATATGGCTGAATTGTAAGTCACCTATACAACATGGCAACCAGCACAATGTCCCCCATGCAATATGGCTGACTTGGAAGTCACCTATACAACATGGCAACCAGCACTATGTCCCCCATGCAATATGGCTGACTTGGAAGTCACCTTTACAACATGGCAACCAGCACAATGTCCCCCATGCAATATGGCTGACTTGGAAGTCACCTATACAATACAACCAGCACAATGTCCCCCATGCAACACGGCTGACTTGGAAGTCACCTATACAAGACAACCAGCACAATGTCCCCCATGCAATATGGCTGACTTGGAAGTCACCTATACAAAACAACCAGCACAATGTCCCCCAAGCAATATGGCTCACTTGGAAGTCACCTATACAACATGGCAACCAGCACAATGTCCCCCATGCAATATGGCTGACTTGGAAGTCACCTATAGGACATGGCAACCAGCACAATGTCCCCCATGCAATATGGCTGACTTGGAAGTCACCTATAGAACATGGCCACCAGCACAATGTCCCCCAAGCAATATGGCTCACTTGGAAGTCACCTATACAATACAACCAGCACAATGTCCCCCATGCAATATGGCTGACTTGGAAGTCACCTATACAATACAACCAGCACAATGTCCCCATGCAATATGGCTGACTTGGAAGTCACCTATACAACATGGCAACCAGCACAATGTCCCCAATGCAATATGGCTGACTTGGAAGTCACCTATACAAGACAACCAGCACAATGTCCCCCATGCAATATGGCTGACTTGGAAGTCACCTATAGGACATGACAACCAGCACAATGTCCCCCATTCAATATGGCTGACTTGGAAGTCACCTATAGGACATGGCAACCAGCACAATGTCCCCCAAGCAATATGGCTGACTTGGAAGTCACCTATACAAGACAACCAGCACAATGTCCCAAATGCAATATGGCTGACTTGGAAGTCACCTATAGAACATGGCCACCAGCACAATGTCCCCCATGCAATATGGCTGATTGGAAGTCACCTATACAACATGGCAACCAGCACAATGTCCCCCATGCAATATGGCTGATTTGGAAGTCACCTATACAATACAACCAGCACAATGTCCCCCAAGCAATATGGCTGACTTGGAAGTCACCTATACAAGACAACCAGCACAATGTCCCCCATGCAATATGGCTGACTTGGAAGTCACCTATACAATACAACCAGCTCAATGTCCCCCATGCAATATGGCTGATTTGGAAGTCACCTATACAACACAACCAGCACAATGTCCCCCATGCAATATGGATGACTTGGAAGTCACCTATACAAGACAACCAGCACAATGTCCCAAATGCAATATGGCTGACTTGGAAGTCACCTATAGAACATGGCCACCAGCACAATGTCCCCCATGCAATATGGCTGACTTGGAAGTCACCTATACAACATGGCAACCAGCAAAATGTCCCCCAAGCAATATGGCTGACTTGGAATCACCTATACAACATGGCCACCAGCACAATGTCCCTCAAGCAATATGGTTCACTTGGAAGTCACCTATACAATACAACCAGCACAATGTCCCCCATGCAATATGGCTGACTTGGAAGTCACCTATACAACATGGCAACCAGCACAATGTCCCCCATGCAATATGGCTGACTTGGACGTCACATATGCAATACAACCAGCACAATGTCCCCCATGCAATATGGCTGACTTGGAAGTCACCTATACAACACAACCAGCACAATGTCCCCCATGCAATATGGCTGACTTGGAAGTCACCTATACAACACAACCAGCACAATGTCCCCCATGCAATATGGCTGACTTGGAAGTCACCTATAGAACATGGCAACCAGCACAATGTCCCCCAAGCAATATGGCTGACTTGGAAATCACCTATACAACATGGCCACCAGCACAATGTCCCCCAAGCAATATGGTTCACTTGGAAGTCACCTATACAATACAAACAGCACAATGTCCCCCATGCAATATGGCTGACTTGGAAGTCACCTATACAATACAACCAGCACAATGTCCCCCATGCAATATGGCTGACTTGGAAGTCACCTATACAACACAACCAGCACAATGTCCCCCATGCAATATGGCTGACTTGGAAGTCACCTATACAACATGGCAACACATGCAATATGGCTGACTTGGAAGTCACCTATACAATACAACCAGCACAATGTCCCAAATGCAATATGGCTGACTTGGAAGTCACCTATAGAACATGGCCACCAGCACAATGTCCCCCATGCAATATGGCTGACTTGGAAGTCACCTATACAACATGGCAACCAGCACAATGCCCCCCATGCAATATGGCTGACTTGGAAGTCACCTATACAATACAACCAGCACAATGTCCCCTAAGCAATATGGCTGACTTGGAAGTCACCTATACAAGACAACCAGCACAATGTCCCCCATGCAATATGGCTGACTTGGAAGTCACCTATACGACATGGCCACCAGCACAATGTCCCCCATGCAATATGGCTGACTTGGAAGTCACCTATACAATACAACCAGCACAATGTCCCCCATGCAATATGGCTGACTTGGAAGTCACCTATACAATACAACCAGCACAATGTCCCCCATGCAATATGTCTGATTTGGAAGTCACCTATACAACACAACCAGCACAATGTCCCCCATGCAATATGGCTGACTTGGAAGTCACCTATACAAGACAACCAGCACAATGTCCCCCATGCAATATGGCTGACTTGGAAGTCACCTATAGAACATGGCCACCAGCACAATGTCCCCCATGCAATATGGCAGACTTGGAAGTCACCTATACAACATGGCAACCAGCACAATGTCCCCCAAGCAATATGGCTGACTTGGAAGTCACCTATACAACATGGCAACCAGCACAATGTCCCCCAAGCAATATGGCTGACTTGGAAGTCACCTATAGAACATGGCAACCAGCACAATGTCCCCCAAGCAATATGGCTGACTTAAAAGTCACCTATACAAGACAACCAGCACAATTTCCCCCATGCAATATGGCTGAATTGTAAGTCACCTATACAACATGGCAACCAGCACAATGTCCCCCATGCAATATGGCTGACTTGGAAGTCACCTATACAACATGGCAACCAGCACTATGTCCCCCATGCAATATGGCTGACTTGGAAGTCACCTTTACAACATGGCAACCAGCACAATGTCCCCCATGCAATATGGCTGACTTGGAAGTCACCTATACAATACAACCAGCACAATGTCCCCCATGCAACACGGCTGACTTGGAAGTCACCTATACAAGACAACCAGCACAATGTCCCCCATGCAATATGGCTGACTTGGAAGTCACCTATACAAAACAACCAGCACAATGTCCCCCAAGCAATATGGCTCACTTGGAAGTCACCTATACAACATGGCAACCAGCACAATGTCCCCCATGCAATATGGCTGACTTGGAAGTCACCTATAGGACATGGCAACCAGCACAATGTCCCCCATGCAATATGGCTGACTTGGAAGTCACCTATAGAACATGGCCACCAGCACAATGTCCCCCAAGCAATATGGCTCACTTGGAAGTCACCTATACAATACAACCAGCACAATGTCCCCCATGCAATATGGCTGACTTGGAAGTCACCTATACAATACAACCAGCACAATGTCCCCATGCAATATGGCTGACTTGGAAGTCACCTATACAACACAACCAGCACAATGTCCCCCATGCAATATGGCTGACTTGGAAGTCACCTATACAACACAACCAGCACAATGTCCCCCAAGCAATATGGCTCACTTGGAAGTCACCCATAGAACGTGGCAACCGGCACAATGTCCCCCAAGCAATATGGCTGACTTGGAAGTCACCTATACAACATGGCAACCAGCACAATGTCCCCCATGCAATATGGCTGACTTGGAAGTCACCTATAGAACATGGCCACCAGCACAATGTCCCCCATGCAACACGGCTGACTTGGAAGTCACCTATACAAGACAACCAGCACAATGTCCCCCATGCAATATGGCTGACTTGGAAGTCACCTATACAACACAACCAGCACAATGTCCCCCAAGCAATATGGCTCACTTGGAAGTCACCTATACAACATGGCAACCAGCACAATGTCCCCCATGCAATATGGCTGACTTGGAAGTCACCTATACAACATGGCAACCAGCACAATGTCCCCAATGCAATATGGCTGACTTGGAAGTCACCTATACAAGACAACCAGCACAATGTCCCCCATGCAATATGGCTGACTTGGAAGTCACCTATAGGACATGACAACCAGCACAATGTCCCCCAAGCAATATGGCTGACTTGGAAGTCACCTATACAAGACAACCAGCACAATGTCCCAAATGCAATATGGCTGACTTGGAAGTCAGCTATAGAACATGGCCACCAGCACAATGTCCCCTATGCAATATGGCTGACTTGGAAGTCACCAATACAACATGGCAACCAGCACAATGTCCCCCATGCAATATGGCTGACTTGGAAGTCACCTATACAATACAACCAGCACAATGTCCCCCAAGCAATATTGCTGACTTGGAAGTCACCTATACAAGACAACCAGCACAATGTCCCCCATGCAATATGGCTGACTTGGAAGTCACCTATAGGACATGGCCACCAGCACAATGTCCCCCATGCAATATGGCTGACTTGGAAGTCACCTATACAATACAACCAGCACAATGTCCCCCATGCAATATGGCTGACTTGGAAGTCACCTATACAATACAACCAGCACAATGTCCCCCATGCAATATGGCTGATTTGGAAGTCACCTATACAACACAACCAGCACAATGTCCCCCATGCAATATGGCTGACTTGGAAGTCACCTATAGAACATGGCAACCAGCTTAATGTCCCCCAAGCAATATGGCTGACTTGGAAGTCACCTATACAACATGGCCACCAGCACAATGTCCCCCAAGCAATATGGCTCACTTGGAAGTCACCTATACAAGAAACCAGCACAATGTCCCCCATGCAATGTGGCTGACTTGGAAGTCACCTATAGAACATGGCCACCAGCACAATGTCCCCCATGCGATATGGCTGACTTGGAAGTCACCTATACAACATGGCAACCAGCACAATGTCCCCCAAGCAATATGGCTCACTTGGAAGTCACCCATAGAACGTGGCAACCGGCACAATGTTTCCCAAGCAATATGGCTGACTTGGAAGTCACCTATACAACATGGCAACCAGCACAATGTCCCCCATGCAATATGGCTGACTTGGAAGTCACCTATAGAACATGGCCACCAGCACAATGTCCCCCATGCAACACGGCTGACTTGGAAGTCACCTATACAAGACAACCAGCACAATGTCCCCCATGCAATATGGCTGACTTGGAAGTCACCTATACAACACAACCAGCACAATGTCCCCCAAGCAATATGGCTCACTTGGAAGTCACCTATACAACATGGCAACCAGCACAATGTCCCCCATGCAATATGGCTGACTTGGAAGTCACCTATACAACATGGCAACCAGCACAATGTCCCCCATGCAATATGGCTGACTTGGAAGTCACCTATACAAGACAACCAGCACAATGTCCCCCATGCAATATGGCTGACTTGGAAGTCACCTATAGGACATGGCAACCAGCACAATGTCCCCCAAGCAATATGGCTGACTTGGAAGTCACCTATACAAGACAACCAGCACAATGTCCCAAATGCAATATGGCTGACTTGGAAGTCAGCTATAGAACATGGCCACCAGCACAATGTCCCCCATGCAATATGGCTGACTTGGAAGTCACCTATACAACATGGCAACCAGCACAATGTCCCCCATGCAAAATGGCTGACTTGGAAGTCACCTATACAATACAACCAGCACAATGTCCCCCAAGCAATATGGCTGACTTGGAAGTCACCTATACAAGACAACCAGCACAATGTCCCCCATGCAATATGGCTGACTTGGAAGTCACCTATAGGACATGGCCACCAGCACAATGTCCCCCATGCAATATGGCTGACTTGGAAGTCACCTATACAATACAACCAGCACAATGTCCCCCATGCAATATGGCTGACTTGGAAGTCACCTATACAATACAACCAGCACAATGTCCCCCATGCAATATGGCTGATTTGGAAGTCACCTATACAACACAACCAGCACAATGTCCCCCATGCAATATGGCTGACTTGGAAGTCACCTATAGAACATGGCAACCAGCACAATGTCCCCCAAGCAATATGGCTGACTTGGAAGTCACCTATACAACATGGCCACCAGCACAATGTCCCCCAAGCAATATGGCTCACTTCGAAGTCACATATACAGTACAACCAGCACAATGTCCCCCATGCAATATGGCTGACTTGGAAGTCACCTATACAATACAACCAGAACAATGTTCCCCATGAAATATGGCTGACTTGGAAGTCACCTATACAACACAACCAGCACAATGTCCCCCATGCAATATGGCTGACTTGGAAGTCACCTATACAACATGGCAACCAGCACAATGTCCCCCATGCAATATGGCTGACTTGGAAGTCACCTATACAACATGGCAACCAGCACAATGTCCCCCATGCAATATGGCTGACTTGGAAGTCACCTATACAAGACAACCAGCACAATGTCCCCATGCAATATGGCTGACTTGGAAGTCACCTATAGAACATGGCCACCAGCACAATGTCCCCCATGCAATATGGCTGACTTGAAAGTCACCTATACAACATGGCAACCAGCACAATGTCCCCCAAGCAATATGGCTCACTTGGAAGTCACCTATACAACATGGCAACCAGCACAATGTCCCCCATGCAATATGGCTGACTTGGAAGTCACCTATAGAACATGGCAACCAGCACAATGTCCCCCATGCAACACGGCTGACTTGGAAGTCACCTATACAAGACAACCAGCACAATGTCCCCCATGCAATATGGCTGACTTGGAAGTCACCTATACAACACAACCAGCACAATGTCCCCCAAGCAAAATGGCTCACTTGGAAGTCACCTATACAACATGGCAACCAGCACAATGTCCCCCATGCAATATGGCTGACTTGGAAGTCACCTATACAACATGGCAACCAGCACAATGTCCCCCATGCAATATGGCTGACTTGGAAGTCACCTATACAACATGGCAACCAGCACAATGTCCCCCATGCAATATGGCTGATTTGGAAGTCACCTATACAATACAACCAGCACAATGTCCCCCAGGCAATATGGCTGACTTGGAAGTCACCTATACAACATGGCAACCAGCACAATGTCCCCCAAGCAATATGGCTGACTTGAAAGTCACCTATACAACATGGCAACCAGCACAATGTCCCCCATGCAATATGGCTGACTTGGAAGTCACCTATAAAACATGGCAACCAGCACAATGTCCCCCATGCAATATGGCTCACTTGGAAGTCACCTATACAACATAGCAACCAGCACAATGTCCCCCATGCAATATGGCTGACTTGGAAGTCACCTATACAACATGGCCACCAGCACAATGTCCCCCATGCAATATGGCTGACTTGGAAGTCACCTATACAAGACAACCAGCACAATGTCCCCCATGCAATATGGCTGACTTGGAAGTCACCTATACAATACAACCAGCACAATGTCCCCCAGGCAATATGGCTGACTTGGAAGTCACCTATACAACATGGCAACCAGCACAATGTCCCCCAAGCAATATGGCTGACTTGGAAGTCACCTATACAACATGGCAACCAGCACAATGTCCCCCATGCAATATGGCTGACTTGGAAGTCACCTATAAAACATGGCAACCAGCACAATGTCCCCCATGCAATATGGCTCACTTGGAAGTCACCTATACAACATGGCAACCAGCACAATGTCCCCTATGCAATATGGCTGACTTGGAAGTCACCTATACAACATGGCCACCAGCACAATGTCCCCCATGCAATATGGCTGACTTGGAAGTCACCTATACAAGACAACCAGCACAATGTCCCCCATGCAATATGGCTGACTTGGAAGTCACCTATAGGACATGGCAACCAGCACAATGTCCCCCATGCAATATGGCTGACTTGGAAGTCACCTATACAAGACAACCAGCACAATGTCCCCCATGCAATATGGCTGACTTGGAAGTCACCTATAGGACATGGCAACCAGCACAATGTCCCCCAAGCAATATGGCTGACTTGGAAGTCACCTATACAAGACAACCAGCACAATGTCCCAAATGCAATATGGCTGACTTGGAAGTCACCTATAGAACATGGCCACCAGCACAATGTCCCCCATGCAATATGGCTGACTTGGAAGTCACCTATACAACATGGCAACCAGCACAATGTCCCCCAAGCAATATGGCTGACTTGGAAGTCACCTATAGAACATGGCCACCAGCACAATGTCCCCCAAGCAATATGGCTGACTTGGAAGTCACCTACCGAACATGGCAACCAGCACAATGTCCCCCAAGGAATATGGCTGACTTGGAAGTCACCTATACAAGACAACCAGCAAAATGTCCCCCATGCAACACGGCTGATTCGGAAGTCACCTATACAAGACAACCAGCACAATGTCCCCCATGCAATATGGCTGACTTGGAAGTCACCTATACAACACAACCAGCACAATGTCCCCCAAGCAATATGGCTCACTTGAAAGTCACCTATACAACATGGCAACCAGCACAATGTCCCCCATGCAATATGGCTGACTTGGAAGTCACCTATACAATACAACCAGCACAATGTCCCCCAAGCAATATGGCTGACTTGGAAGTCACCTATAGAACATGGCCACCAGCACAATGTCCCCCATGCAATATGGCTGACTTGGAAGTCACCTATACAAGACAACCAGCACAATGTCCCCCATGAAATATGGCTGACTTGGAAGTCACCTATAGAACATGGCCACCAGCACAATGTCCCCCATGCAATATGGCTGACTTGGAAGTCACCTATAGAACATGGCAACCAGCACAATGTCCCCCAAGCAATATGGCTGACTTGGAAGTCACCTATACAAGACAACCAGCACAATTTCCCCCATGCAATATGGCTGACTTGGAAGTCACCTATAGGACATGGCAACCAGCACAATGTCCCCCATGCAATATGGCTGACTTGGAAGTCACCTATACAATACAACCAGCACAATGTCCCCCATGCAATATGGCTGACTTGGAAGTCACCTATACAACATGGCAACCAGCACAATGTCCCCCATGCAATATGGCTGACTTGGAAGTCACCTATAGAACATGGCCACCAGCACAATGTCCCCCATGCAATATGGCTGACTTGGAAGTCACCTATACAACATGGCAACCAGCACAATGTCCCCCAAGCAACATGGCTGACTTGGAAGTCACCTATAGAACATGGCCACCAGCACAATGTCCCCCATGCAATATGGCTGACTTGGAAGTCACCTATAGAACATGGCAACCAGCACAATGTCCCCCAAGCAATATGGCTGACTTGGAAGTCACCTATACAAGACAACCAGCACAATGTCCCCCATGCAATATGGCTGACTTGGAAGTCACCTATAGGACATGGCAACCAGCACAATGTCCCCCATGCAATATGGCTGACTTGGAAATCACCTATAGAACATGGCCACCAGCACAATGTCGCCCAAGCAATATGGCTGACTTGGAAGTCACCTATACAACATGGCAACCAGCACAATGTCCCCCATGCAATATGGCTGACTTGGAAGTCACTTATACAATACAACCAGCACAATGTCCCCCAAGCAATATGGCTGACTTGGAAGTCACCTATACAAGACAACCAGCACAATGTCCCCCATGCAATATGGCTGACTTGGAAGTCACCTATACAATACAACCAGCACAATGTCCCCCATGCAATATGGCTGATTTGGAAGTCACCTATACAACACAACCAGCACAATGTCCCCCATGCAATATGGCTGACTTGGAAGTCACCTATACAAGACAACCAGCACAATGTCCCAAATGCAATATGGCTAGCTTGGAAGTCACCTATAGAACATGGCCACCAGCACAATTTCCCCCATGCAATATGGCTGACTTGGAAGTCACCTATACAACATGGCAACCAGCACAATTTCCCCCGAGCAATATGGCTGACTTGGAAGTCACCTATACAATACAACCAGCACAATGTCCCGCAAGCAATATGGCTGACTTGGAAGTCACCTATACAAGACAACCAGCACAATGTCCCCCATGCAATATGGCTGATTTGGAAGTCACCTATAGGACATGGCCACCAGCACAATGTCCCCCATGCAATATGGCTGACTTGGAAGTCACCTATACAATACAACCAGCACAATGTCCCCCATGCAATATGGCTGACTTGGAAGTCACCTATACAATACAACCAGCACAATGTCCCCCAAGCAATATGGCTGACTTGGAAGTCACCTATAGAACATGGCCACCAGCACAATGTCCCCCAAGCAATATGGCTGACTTGGAAGTCACCTATAGAACATGGCAACCAGCACAATGTCCCCCAAGCAATATGGCTGACTTGGAAGTCACCTATACAAGACAACCAGCACAATGTCCCCCATGCAATATGGCTGACTTGGAAGTCACCTATAGGACATGGCAACCAGCACAATGTCCCCCATGCAATATGGCTGACTTGGAAGTCACCTATAGAACATGGCCACCAGCACAATGTCCCCCAAGCAATATGGCTCACTTGGAAGTCACCTATACAATACAACCAGCACAATTACCGTTATCTGATCTCTTCTAGAAATCAGTATTTGGATATAAGAAAAAAAGCTGCTTTTAGCTCTGCACCACTTATTCCACATTTTTTTCATTAAAATTGTTTTTGATAATGTTAATATTTTCATTTATGACATTTTGCAGTGTTACACTTTTTTTCGGTAAAGTCTCGTCGAAAGAAATTACTACACGACTTTACCCGAAAGAACCAAAGAGTCATTCCTGCAGTCACGAAAGCTTTGAATCTATTTTGCAGTGTATTTAAAAGTTGAATAAACATGAATGTACCTGGAAATATGTCCAGTTTAAGTTGTCATGTTCTTTACTCTGGGAATGTTACAGATATGTGGATATGTCAAATTTCAATTGACACCCAACAACATTTTAACAAGTTGTATTTTGGAGCCTTGCCACTTTTAAAGGCATGTTTACCATGTGTTGATAAACAGTTCACTGGAGAATTGTAATGTGTTCACTGTTCATCATTTACAGCGTTTTGTCAACCCACTGCTTAAACGAAGGCCTCACCACACCATGTCGGTCATTCTTCACCCACTGATGTTAACTGTGGCTGGGAATTTAACTGGTTGTTTCGTCAGTTTCCTAGTGCCACCACTCTATTCAATTACATCCTGTTTAATGTGTATAATTATAAGTGGCATTCTTACTCTTTGGTTCTATTCGGTAAAGTCACGTAGGTAGAAAAATTAAAACAACAAAAATCACGACGTTTCGGCCACAACACAAGCAGCCTTCATCAGGTGAAGGGACCAACCTGTCCAGGGGGCAGCGTTGGAGTGAAGAAAGCCAAGCGCTGGTCGCCTCCCTTTAAGCTGTGAGGGGGCAAACAGCAAACGCTCTGACAAAGGAAATTAGCATGAAACGCACCACTGACAAAGCTTGGAATTAGCACAAGATGATAATACACCACCCTGGGAGTTTGGAATACCACTATGCATGTTGTTGTTGCGTTGCATGTTGTTGTTGCGTTGCAACAACAACATGCATAAATACAAACTGACAATTTCATCCTTGCAGTCACGAAAGCTTCAAATCTAGAAGTCGCATTCTATTTTTGGTGGTCATACGTTCAGTATTTTCTGCTGAACTGAGTGTTGGATTTATTCATTTTAAATGTACTTTTTGCTTGGTTACATTTTGCTCAGGTAACAGCTCGCATTTACGGTAATTGGTGCCATAAATCAATGTCTTGTCTGGCATTAGACACGTCTGTACGAACAGTGTTTTCATTAGCCTCCATTTATCAGTTAGGGAAACAACTAAGCTCGAAGGGGCAGTACGTGTCGTTCTGGTCACTCAACACGACGTGTACTGTTCACGGACCACTGAGAAAACGCGTTGCAACAACAACATGCATAAATACAAACTGACAATTTCAGCCAGTGCAGCAGCTTTATATAGCATGACCACATCGATTCAAGTTTCACAAACCTCTTATTCGTATGTGCAGACGTGTAGCAACTACAATAATGTTTATTTGAGGTGGTAGAGCCGGATGACTGCGTCAGCTGTAGCAGATTGTATCACTGTAATGCCTCCATTATGTTTGTGAATCGGGCATTGAATTGTTATATGTTCCATGGTTCTGGGTGAGCCCAGTCGCACACTGGAGAGTTTTTTCTGTTTTCCTTTTTTGTGCATCGACCGGATGTTGTTTAGGGTAGCCCGTAAGCTTTACGGAAGATCGAAGCCAGGTACCTTTTACATCGGGTCTTTCATGAGGTGTTTGTGTCTTGTGGACTTCATTCGGATTTCCAAGAATCACGTTTGAATGTTGACTTAAAGCTTTCGTGACTGCAGGAATTCACATTCTTGGGTCTTTCGGTAAAGTCACGTAGATAGGTTCAAAGAAAATAACAAAAAAACTACGACGTTTCGATCACAGCACAAGCAATCGTCATCAGGAGAGCAATCTTATTATCCCTGAGATCAGGGCTAGGCCAGCCCTGAACAAGATCCGTTTACCATTGGGAGAAGTGACAACAGCAGATGTCAGTGTGAAGGCGATCGGTATTACCTTAGTGTCGCGGCATCTCTTCAGAAATGTGAGTGACTTGATCGAGTCGACGGATTTTGTTCAGGGCTGGCCTAGCCCTGATCTCAGAGATAATAAGATTGCTCTCCTGATGACGATTGCTTGTGTTGTGATCGAAACGTTGCAGTTTTTTTTGTTATTTTTGTTATTTTCTTTGAACCTATCTACGTGACCTTACCGAAAGACCCAAGAATATCACGTTTGAAGTTACATTGTTGAAGGTTAAGCGCGTGGGTCCAAAAAGGCTTGCGCGACTCGAGTGCTGGCGAGGGACTGTATTGAGATCCGAATGGATGGGGAGACGTTCGTTTTTCCACGATTTGCTGTGCTTCCCGGACAGTTGCAGTATTGAGGCAAATGGATGGGGAAGTGATGCGTGGCAACTCGAGAAGCCAGGATTTTGGATCCTGCTTTAAGGTTCCAGTGCCACCGCATTGCATCGTTCAATTGGACATCAACAAGCCGGGTGTGTGCCGTGCTATTTATGGTCCATGCCGTTGCACAGAATACACAAGCACCATGGCTTATACCATAGCACCGGTGATAAATAAGAATTATCAAACAAGAACATGGAACAAAAGCTGAAAAGTATTTAGGAAAAAAGCGTGGAGCGGTGCATGCTGAGAGTTACTCTGGGATGGAAAGAGGAATGCAGATGTACTGACGTCGCAGACGTCGCTGTGTAATGCCGGCACTAGAGGGGCACGGTGTGCGATGTACTCACATCGTGGACACCACTTGTATGCGGGTGTCGTGCTGGCCCTAGAGGGGCTCTGTGAGCGCTGAGTCATAGCGCTGAGTGACACCACGCTCAGGTGTGCATTGCCGACCCCTACAGGATGGGGTGTGAGAGTGTCAGCCATGGAATCGGGTTACTTTAGGCCATGGCACTCGGATTGACCCCGGAGAACACGTGACTGGTAAAGTCTACACAGGGTCCCCAAGTGGGGGGGCTAGGGGTGGTCACGTGTCGGGGCGAGATCCTGCTCGTGGATTCTAGAAGGTGGTCGTGGCCAAGGGTGGGGCCAGCCACGGCCACGGAGGATATAAGCTGGGTTCCCCAGAGTTGCTGTTGTCATCCTGAAGATCTACATTCGACGTCCGTGAAGAGTCACCAACACGTGGACTTGGACCCAAGCTGGGGTCCTGTCCGTTGTAGCTACTCCCAGTGTAGTTAGTGTAGTTAGCCTGGTGGTCACGTAGCTAGTTACAGTGTAATTAGTGTAGTTAGCCTGGTGGTTACGTAGCTAGTTACGGTGTAATTAATGTAGTTAGCCTGGTGGTTACGCAGCTAGTTACGGTGTAATTAGTGTAGTTATCCTGGTGGTGACATAGCTAGTTATGGTGTAATTAGTGTAGTTAGCCTGGGGGTTACGTAGCTGGTTACGGTGTAATTAGTGTAGTTAGCCTGGTGGTTACGTAGCTAGTTACGGTGTAATTCGTGTAGTTAGCCTGGTGGTTACGGAGCTAGTTACGGTGTAATTAGTGTAGTTAGCCTGGTGGTGACGTAGCTAGTTACGGTGTAATTAGTGTAGTTAGCCTGGTGGTGACGTAGCCAGTTAGGGTGTAATTAGTGTAGTTAGCCTGGTGGTTACGTAGCTAGTTACGGTGTAATTTGTGTAGTTAGCCTGTTGGTTACGGAGCTAGTTACGGTGTAATTAGTGTAGTTAGCCTGGTGGTGACGTAGCTAGTTACGGTGTAATTAGTGTAGTTAACCTGGTGGTGACATAGCTAGTTATGGTGTAATTAGTGTAGTTAGTCTGGTGGTTACGTAGCTAGTTACGGTGTAATTGGTGTAGTTAGCCTGGTGGTTACGGAGCTAGTTATGGTGTAATTAGTGTAGTTAGCCTGGTGGTGACGTAGCTAGTTACGGTGTAATTAGTGTAGTTAGCCTGGTGGTGACGTAGCTAGTTAGGGTGTAATTAGTGTAGTTAGCCTGGTGGTTACGTAGCTAGTTACGGTGTAATTTGTGTAGTTAGCCTGTTGGTTACGGAGCTAGTTACGGTGTAATTAGTGTAGTTAGCCTGGTGGTGACGTAGCTAGTTACGGTGTAATTAGTGTAGTTAGCCTGGTGGTCACGTAGCTAGTTACGGTGTAATTAGTGTAGTTAGCCTGGCGGTCACGTAGCTAGTTACGGTGTAATTAGCGTAGTTAGCCTGGTGGTTACGTAGCTAGTTACGGTGTAGTTAGTGTAGTTAGCCTGGTGGTCACGTAGCTAGTTACGGTGTAATTAGTGTAGTTAGCCTGGTGGTTATGTAGCTAGTTATGGTGTAATTAGTGTCATTAGCCTGGTGGTCACGTAGCTAGTTACGGTGTAATTAGTGTAGTTAGCCTGGTGGTTACGTAGCTAGTTACGGTGTAATTAGTGTAGTTAGCCTGGTGGTCACGTAGCTAGTTACGGTGTAATTACTGTAGTTAGCCTGGTGGTTCCGTAGCTAGGTACGGTGTAATTAGTGTAGTTAGCCTGGTGGTTATGTAGCTAATTACGGTGTAATTAGTGTAGTTAGCCTGGTGGACACGTAGCTAGTTATGGTGTAATTAGTGTCGTGATTCATAATAAAGGTTTTTGGGTTAGATCGCGTTATTTATAAATGTGTCGTAACCCTCCACCACCCGACACGGCCAATCAGCAAAAAAAGTGTCACGTTGACAAAAGACAAAAGAGTTCACTACATCAGCCCACCGCTGTGTTGAAGGGTGAATCAACAACATTTACAGTTTGAATACGACGTTTCGCTGGTAATTACATACAGCATCATCGGGCAATTCGCCAGAATGGTAAAGCCCTCACTTGCTCCCGGTCTTAAATAGAGCAGCAGCAGGGTGACGTCTTCATTTAACTCATTCAGGTGCAGTAATTATATAATCGATTGGTGATCAGTGACAGCGACGTGACTACACGGGATGTCGCGCTTGGCCTGAGCAAAAGGCAGATGGCACAAAGAATGAAGACGCACAATGTGACACTGTGAACTTGCGAGACGATTTCGTTTTGCGCGTGCGATAATCACCGCCATTCTGCTGGGTAAAATGTGTAGTACTCTTTGGTTCTATTGGGTAAAGTCACATAGGTGAAAATAACATAACAAAAAATCACTACGTTTCGGCCACAACACAAGCGGTTTAATCAGGTGAAGGGACAAGACTGTCTGGAGGACAGCGCTGACTTTACCCAATAGAACCAAAGAGTATGGATCCTAGCAGTCACGAAAGCTTTAAATCTAGAATTATAATGTGTAGTCCAATCGCTTGGCACTAAACATTTTATTTAAATGTGAAGACCTTTGTCGATCCACTGCTGGATAAATTCCTCCACCACGATGTTTCTGCCATGGGGGTTGTTTGACCATCATTCACCACATTGGTCAGTGTGGATTGGTGAAGGACAGGTAGGTGCCCAGAATTAGTTCAGATATCACTCGCTACTGATGTCATCCGTGATCAGTAACTTGAGTCGCTGCTGGGTTCATAGTGCATTGCGCTAACAATTGCACCGCTACTACACCTTAAACATTGAATGTCATCATTGACCACGATCAATCCACAGCTGGATGAAGACCTCCCGGTGCTATCCGTGTACCTGCTTGAGTCCCGAGTGGTTGGGGTCATCTGAGTGCAAGTGGTGTGTGGTTATCCACGTCGGGTGAGTTTCCTCACCAACCTGCATTGACCAGGGTATAATGACTAACGGTCACATATCTTCCCCACAATTTTAACGCATCTTGATACATTAACCTGAATCTGAAAATTTGAAATATTCATCATTACGAGGAAATAAAACAGGAAGGAGACAGACTTCTAAACATGGATTTCTCTGTTAGATGCAGTCATTTGATGCCACTATTTGTGATATCTCAGGGAACACGATGTGACAAATCAAGCATACCAGCTTATATGGAAGAATGTCTCGATTCCAGCTCTCAAATCAACAGATAGACACGATGCTTATATAAATAACCACATTGTACAGCTTACCGACCTACCAAGGAGTTGACCCGTTCTTTCGATGTCCTCTAGTACACAGGTAACTATAGGCTACAACAGGTGTTTCGTAAAGCCAGTAGATACACCTTTCTGCGGCCCACTTTTCACTTCCCACAAAATCAGCAGCCTGCAATACAATGCAGCGATACGGTCCAATTTACACTTCAATGGCGACTAATGGGAGATGCGAATGGACCGTGGAAGACTGGCCCACAAACTTCAGTTTGAGAATGCAGAGGACTGGATGGAAAAATGCCAAGGAAATCCCGATCGGATACCCCCCCCCCCCCCCCCAATCTCTCTCTACGAAGAGTTGACGGCGGGGATTTGAGAGGCGGCAGCAGCAGCAGCAGATGGTGGCCGTACGCTTGTGGCAACGAAGCCCCGAGTAGCCGTCCCTGCAGGTGCACACGCCAGGGAGCCGCGCAGCGCCCGCCGTTGACGCAGCCATCTCGGCACAGCGCTGTTCGGGGGGCATCGCCAGAGGCGCACGGGAGGAGGAGCCTTTAGCCGTCGGCAGAATCCTTGCATCGGGTAGAGCGGCCCCAGACATCGTCGTCGTCGTCGTTGTCGTCGGCCGCTAAGTGATCGGAGTGGCGATGATGACGCATTGGCGAATGTTCGTGCGTGTGTATGTGGTCACAACGGTGACTTCCTGGGCCTCAATTATGTCGGCTCAGACTTAAATGAGTACCTGGTGTGCTGTGGATTACGTCAGCATTGGGGCGACAAAAGCGGCTTTGGGGCCGTCCATAAATGACGTCACGCGATTTTGGACGATTTTTGACCCCCCCCTCGTCATTGTCACAAATGTCTGACCCCCCCCAAAAAAAAAGATAAAACATGCTTCAAATCGCTTTAAACTATTGTCATTGTAGTGCGTATTTATTGTGCCGCTGCACTCTGATGTTGTAGGAGAAAACATTTATTAACAAGTCTATTTAATTAAGTGGAGCGTGTTGTCTATATTTATTTAAAGTTGCGCATTTTGATGTGACGTCACATTTCTCACCCCCCCCCCCTCGTCACGCATCGTCACAAATGTCTGACCCCCCCCCCCCCAGGTGCGTGACGTCATTTATGGACGACCCCTTTGGCGTGGTGTTGGCCACACCACCTACTCGATACAAGACGTACACAAGCTGAAGAATCAGACTGGCGAACGAGAGGCACAATTGAAATAAATACATCGTGACACGGTTGGCATAGATGAGGTGAGAAGGAAAGGAGAGCACCCCATACCTCTGAAGAGTGGCATAACCTTTCCTATCATAGGGGCACAGCTGACAGTAATTCTAGAGGAATGGGATTATATTATTGCTGTCTCTGAGAATCGCACATTGTGTTTGATCGCTCTCATCGGATAGGGCGACCTGAAAAACTGGCGGTGTACTTTCTCACTCTCGCTTGTGTACAATTACGGGTTACCAGAGCACAGAATGCAAGCTCACATTCACTCGGGTAAGATGGGCTGCAAGCACAGTGGCCAGATGTTAACTACCTCGCCTGGTATACAGGAGGTCATTGGTTCGATCTCGACTGATGCCTGCTGCTGTATATTTGGATGTTCTCCCCTTGATCGTGTGGCTTTTTCTCCGAGTCCTCCGGTTTTTCCCTCCCAATTCAGAAGCATGTGTTTGGAGTATTTAGCTGCTAGAAATTTTCACACGATAAGCCACTTCGTTGAGCTATCATTTGTGGCCAGGTCGCTTCTAAAAAAAAGAGCTTTACAGCTCAGTGGGCCCTGGTAAAATAAAAAAGTTTTAATTTAGTATGAGAGGGCAACATTCTCGTCGGTAATGGCATAAGACAGGAGGCGGCAGTGTATACGTGGTGCATCTGCGTTTGAGGCTTAGCCAATTTTCACAGCCTCAGATCAATCCACTGCTGGATGATGCCTTTCCCCATATTATATGGGTTACTTGACCATACTGCACCACACTGGTCAATGCGGTTTGTTTGAAGGGGTCCAGATATCACTTTCAATTCATGTTATAGTCATTCCCTGTAATCGAACTTACAGTGAGGGAAAAAAGTATTTGATCCCCTGCTGATTTTGTACGTTTGCCCACTGACAAAGAAATGATCAGTCTATAATTTTCATGGTAGGTTTATTTGAACAGTGAGAGACAGAATAACAACAACAAAAATCCAGAAAAACGCATGTCAAAAATTTCATAAATTGATTTGCATTTTAATGAGGGAAATAAGTATTTGACCCCTCTGCAAAACATGACTTAGTACTTGGTGGCAAAACCCAGGAGTGTCCCACTTTTGTAGAGGAAACCTTTACAGCAAAATCATCAAACACCCACCACCCCCACCCCACTACCGTTCCCAAAGTCCGCCGAGTGGAAGGTCATGGCAACGCAAGAAAGTCGACTGATCTTTCACGAGGCCAGGACTCCCCACGCCCATGTCTGAGGGTTCTAAGGTCAACTGTAGTTTAGATTAAAAAAATATCTGAATGCAACTGCAACTCACAAAATAACAAAATTAACCCAGAATGCACCAAATCTCGTCAGATCTTTGAAGCTCAACCGGGGAAGAGCCTGGGTTGAGTGCTTAATTTGAAGACTGTCTGGGAAAAGCAGACGTTTTAGGCCTTGCGCTGCAAGTTGGCCAACAGATGTCGGTGTACGGTGACGCTTTTTATATTCTTGGTTCTTTCGGTAAAGTCACGTAGCAGGGAAACAATAAAATAATAAAAATATAAAACATCTATGCAGTTGTCGAGTGTTACCCCCCCCCCACCACCTTTCGTATGCACAGGTAATCTCCGAGTTACTCCGGTTTCCTCTCACGAGCCAAACAAGCTACAAAGGAATTGGTCGAACATCTGAACGCTGGAACTTCATGAATACAAAATCTCAGAAACAGTCAGGATTTCCTGAGTAAATGAACGGGAAACAAATATTCTGACAGTACTATTATTATTATTATCACCCACGGATGCGCATGTGAACGCCGTTTTGTCAACAGCGCTGGATGCAGCAACAATACGTTCCTAACCTGAAGCCACGAAAAACCTCCCCTATGCATTAAGTGCCTGGCATGAGCAATTCACATTTTTCAGATTCCGTATTCAAAGATCGCACGTGTCCAAAACCAACGGCGCCACGTTCAAGTTGAAACCGGTTCCTTGCGAAGCCTCGGGAGGTACCGGTGGGGCGAGTGGGAGGACGTGTCTCACGGTGGGCCCCCCCCCACCCCAAACTCCCCCTTCTCTCTCCTCGCCGTCCGTCTCGATCTCCACCGCGGTTCTAGTTTCTGTACCGTGCCGCAACATCGGACCACAGCCTCTGCATGTCCTCCAGGCCCCTGGTCCAGAGCTCGCGTAGCTTCACCCAGCCGGTGCGCGCCGTTATCAGCAGGTAGTCGGCGTTCTGCGGGTATCGCAGGATCGTGTAGCGGGCCATGACCAGCGACTGGCAGAACCTGCGGGGAAAAGTAGACCATGTTGTTGTTGTCGCCGTTGCTGTCGTGACGGTTAATATCGTTTGTTATTCAAGAGGGTTTTTGCTGCCGACTTGTTGATCGGCTGGGATTTTAGCGTCCAGGAATCGCAGCCATAGTTGGATCAAGTCTCGTGGTCAGCAGCAGAAGTGCCAGCAGAAGGAAAGTCGCCGTCTTCATCTTCCTCGTCTCCAGCAGCAGCAGCAGCAGCGTGATCAGCAACATGATCGTAAACAACATTGCTATGAGTGTCTTTTCTATAATCATCATCACCGTCATCAGCAGCATCCGTAGAAGTGCTGTTAGCAACATCATGGTAATCAGCATTATTATGTCTAAACTGTTACTGATCCCCCCCGTTCACCAATACACATTAACCAGCATGGTGAAGTATGGTCAACCACCGCGACGATCGACATGGCATTGGCAAGACCTTCATTCATCATTGGTCTGATGAAGAGCTTTAAATAAATAATAAAGCACGTGTTTTTTTTTTTTTTTGCCGCACAATCATCGAGTTTATCGGATTCTCGCCAGACCTGGATTAATTCTCGTTACGCAACCGCCACAGGTTTTTGAAGCCAACGTTTCCCGATGCGGCCAACGGCGATCCGGGCAGACCCGACCCGACCTGCCCCGGCCCCCCTCCCCACCTCCGCTCTCACCTGCACGCCACCAGGAAGTAAACGGCCCTCCTCTCGTCCTCGGTGAGGGCCTGCACGCTCTCGTAGCGGCCAGGACGTGACCCCCGGCCTCCATCGCCTCTCCGCTCTCCACCATCATGTACATGATGGCCATGGCCAGGTCGTACACGTGGTAGCCGAACATCATCGAGTTGAGGTCCACAATGCCGGAGACGCGGTGCCGCGGCGCTCCCTCCGCCGACTTGGGCCCCTGCTGCTGCTGCTGCTCGCTTCCCGCGGCCACCTCCTGCACCAGGATGTTGTCGTCATTGAAGTCACCGTGGATTATGCCTGCGGCGAGGGGGAAACGTCGAATTTGATTTCGTCCGTTGTCTTTTATTGTTGACCGTCCTCCCCTCGTCGCCGTCGTCATCGTTCGTGCCCGTGCCGTTTTTATTCCGGCCGCACGATTGGTGTTGCGCAAGCCGCGTGTGCGAGTCTAAGAACGGCCCCCGCAGAGTCTCAGTGAATCACCGACTTCTTCTCCTGCCTTCAAAGGCACAGAATTACAATAACCCACCAGCGTCGTACAACCCTGCACGGGGGCAAGATATGGAGCGGTGTGTAGTGGTATGCACACCGCATCACGAGCCCTTGATTCCCGGCCATGGAGAACATCACTGATATCTGAACCAGTCCTGGGATCCTACCTACCTCCTCACCGACCAGCATGGTGAAGGAGGCAAAACAACCCCCATGACCCTACACAGCCTGGGAATGCCTTCGTCCAGATAGTGCATTGACAAAGGGCTGTACATTATTATTATTATGAGGATATGTGTAACAAAAACTGTTGAACACGATTTAGCATCCATTGAAAAATGATTTGGTAGAAATTACAATTATGATTTATATACAGTAGCGTCTGAATGTAATAACCCTGTCATTTGATTTCACCTGTGATCAGTGTCTGTGCGAGTGTCCCCCATTACATGCATGCCTTGTAATGCATCTGTGTATGCTGGGTAAAAGTAATCACGTAAAGCACATTGCAAAGAAAATGCTTGCCACAAATGAATCACAATACCTTGCTGATCTCGTCAAGCAGCATAAACCATCACGCGAATTCGGGTGATCCTCGCAGCGGCTTTTGGCTAACCATCGAACAAACAAAGACGGTCACCGCATCGCGCGCTTTCAGATGCACTTCTGCGGCCGTCTGAAAAGCTCTTCTTTCCGATATTAGGAAGCACTGGAGCTATGCACTTTTAAACCTAGATTGAACACTAATTTATTTTTGAACTGATTTTTTGTGTTTAGTTTGTTGTCCTTCCCCCGCACCTCCGATTAGCACGGTTGGCTATGTACGGTGCGAAAGAAGTTCAACGTACACACGTACGCGGCACCCGTCGTGGCTTCAAGGCCTCGTCGGTGGCCTGAAGCGCCCCTCGCCCCCTGAGGCATGGAGCTACGTCCCGGGTGAAGCTGCGAGGCGAGCGTACATCTGGTAAACTTGTGCAGGTTGGGTTGGATCTCCTCGCGGAACTTGGCGATGACCTCCCTGACCAGACCCTGGTTGGGGTCGCCGTCCAGAGTGAAGAGGTAGGGCTCGAGCAGGTGGGTGTTTGACAGGTTCCAGATGAAATCGTCTAGTTGCAGGGAGTGCAGGAACGGGTGCTCAAACTATGCAGATGTTTAAAAACGAAGGCGGTAAGATGACAAAAAATGCAATACGAGATTAACATCGCATTGGCCAGTTGAGTACACATGTAAGTTAAAGGCAGCAAAACGTCAAGCTAGCAAAGGATAGTCTTCGTTTCAAAAAAGATGTTCTCCTTGACTTATTATTTTCTCTTTGTTTTTTTTTCCGGTAAAGTCACGTAGGTAAAACTATAAAATAAAAGAATAAATGAAAAAACAACTACATTTTTAAAAATTCTATCATTTTATAGTTTTACCTACGTGACTTTACCGAAAAAACCAAAGAGTATGAATCCTTGCAGTCACGAAAGCTAAAAATCTAGACTTATTATGCAGCTGAGGGTGGGGCTGCCCAAGTCCTGCGTGCGGCTGGCAAATGTTTGATTGGTATTTGTGAGTAACAGGACACTTGAATGGATCTGAGAAGTAGTTTTGTGAGATCACCTTCTGCGGGCCATTCTCTAACCAGAGGTGATGCACAGAATGAGATGTTTTTTTCCATCTCATGACATGGCACCAATTAGCACAACTCATACAGCCCTTATCAAGGCACTGCCGTATTCAGTGTTGGTCATGTAGGGTGTTTGACCATACTTCGCCAAACTGGTCAGTGTAGGTTGGTGAAGGATAGAGGACAAGGGGGGGTGGGCAGGACTGGTTCAGATATCACTTGCCACGAATGTTAGGCGTGGCCGGAAATAAAACTCAGGTGGCCGGGTTCGTAGCGCAGTGTGCGCACAACTGCGCCACCGCTCCACCCCGACGCTTGGAATAAAATTTGGGGGGGGGGGAAACAAAAATACGTTGCTTGAAAACCAGCCATTCGATCACTTGAAAGGACTCTCACATTGCTAATTATGAACAGCTGCGTACGTTCTGAGCGAGTGGGCTCGTTACGTCACATTACACTTGCTTACCGAGAGAAAAGGCTCGCCGAGACTCAAGACTTTTTTTTTAAGATTGTCGCAGTAAGGGGTTGGGGAAACTATCGCTCCGCATTTCCCAATGAAGTAATTTGCGAGTTATTTATTTTTTGCCTCTTTACTTTGTCGAATATTCTCATATTCTTGTTTCTTTCGGTAAAGTCACGTAGAAGGGAAACAATAAAATAATAAAAATATAAAACAATAGAATTTTCACGACGTTTCGACTGCAACACAAGCAATCATCATCAGGTGTGAAAACCACAACAAGAATTTTTTTTTTATTTCCTTGTTGTGGTTTTCACACCTCATGATGATTGCTTGTGTTGCAGTCGAAACGTCGTGAGAATGTTATTGTTTTATATTTTTTATTATTTTATTGTTTCCCTTCTACGTGGTGACTTTACCGAAAGCAACAAGAATATGAATCCCTGCAGTCTCACGTCACCTGTCAAGAGGCGCTCGTGCGCTCGTACCTGCTGCAGGGCTTGGTGGATGCTCGCTGCCAGCTTGCCCACCTGGTAGTACAGGCTGCCATCCGCCAGCACCCTGGACAGCGGCACGCCGGGCAGGTACGTGAGCAGCCGCACGTTGAACTCCTTCTCTCCTTCGCCGCAGTCTGAGAATTCACAGCAGGAGTCGCCACCGAGGTCAAGAGGTCACCACGGTTAGTGAAATCTCACCGTCGCTTCCTTTTGCTGGAACATAAAAAGCTGTTTGGAAGCTGATATCGGAACCTTCAAGGTCTGGCCAAAGTGTCAACTCACCACTTTGCGCCCTGTGTTCATTACCCACGTGCTATACTACACAGGGTCTCTGATGAATTGCTCAACTGATAGCCAAGGCTACTATTCTTTTTTTAGGAAATTAAGCGACAATTTGCTGCTCAGCATTAAATGGTTAATAACAATAATGAACGTGCTAAGTCCCATATATAACGCACATAAAATTCGTGTAGTCTTTAAAACGCCAATCTCTCAAGCAACTTGAATCGAGTATTTCTGTTCCCCCCCCCCCAACAATAGTAAATTGGAGTGATTTTTTCCTCATGACTTTCTTTCACGATACTATTAACGCAGAAATTAATAACAAGAACGCATTCCGAAATTCGCATTCCTATATGGCCTTGTTGTCTAAACCGCTGTAGCTAAATAAAGCATTTGAGAGGAATAATACCTCACCACACCCATGCGTAAGGCATCCGCCAAAGTTGCAACGTGGCACGCAACCCTCACGCCTTAGCGCACGCTGGCCAGAACCGGGGGCAATTCGCCCAGGTTCGGGCCAGAATGGATACGTCAGCACCACGAGTCTAGCTGAATTCCCTGGGTTCAGCTTGAGCAAATTACTTAGGAGCAGGGTGAATGGGGGCCCCATCTGCATCAGGAGGCGACTTTTATCGCTCGTTCCATCACGTAAATATAAGGGTCAGCGGCATTCCGTGATCTTCGCATTCCAAACACGGCGTTGGGCGGCGATGTCAGCTCATGCGATGAACCCCGAGCCTGGGTTTAAAAGAGCGCTGCTAGCCCAGGCATTATAATCAGAATATGTACTTTTACTGGAGGAATCCGATGAGCTATGAAGCACTTTGCTTTACAAATGTTTAGCAGCCCAGTGTTGTCCCAACTACAGCCCGTGGGCCAAGCCCGAACCACCAAAATTAATTCATTCTGGTCTACAGGACAACTATCCCGCCACGCCTTACAAGAACTAATTAAGTACATGTCTCAGTCAGCAATACTCACTTGAAATTACACACGACAACCGTCGCCCCCGCGCCCTCCCCCCAACTGAAAAGTTTGACAAGACCCTCCCGATACTCAGTGAGGCTCTGCTGTGAAAACAAGTGTAACGATGATGATTACAATAATAATATTAATAGAAGTGATGCGATGCAGGAGGCCGGAGTGGGTGTGGGGGAGAGATAAGCTCTGTATCGACATGTTTGCATTTCTCTAAATCTCTCCTCTTGCGGATAGATCTTTCTCCTATCTCTTCCATATAAATATCATATTTCTGATTAAATCTCTCTCTGAATGAGTTAAATGATGACATCACCCTGCTGCTCTATTTAAGACCGGGAGCAAGTGAGGGCTTCACCATTCTGGCGAATTGCCCGATGATGCTGGATGTAATTACCAGCGAAACGTCGTATTCAAATATTGTAAATGTTGTGGATTCACTCTTCATCACACCGGTGGGCTAAAGTAGTGAACTATTTTATGTGTTGTCAACGTGACACATTTTTTACTGTTTGGCTGTGTCGGGTGGTGGAGGGTTATGACACATTTATAAATAACGTTATCTCACCCAAAAACCTTTATCATGAATAAATCTCTCTCATATCTCTACAATATATCACTTGTGACATATCTTTCCCGTCTATGCTTGTTCATGTAATACATGGTTTTGGTTTGACGTGTTCCCCTTGTCAGCCAATCCGGAACTCGATGCAAAGAGTTTGACGTTTGCTTCTCAGGGTCTCGTGGGAAGATAAGCAGAAACAAAAATTACGATTTAGGTTTTGTAAGTATGTTGAAATTCTTTCGCACCATACGTACGTAGCCAACCGTGCTCATCGGAGGTGTGGGGAGGTGGAACACACTGTGCAGTTGGCGAATGGCGGCGTCGGTGAACTGTACAAACATTATATCTACCAACTTGCAGGTCAGTAGATGAGAAAACAGCAAGTGTGCTTCTGATCTCTCACCACAGATGTTATCGTCTCGTCCGTGTGGCTTTGCTGTGAGCAGTCATTCCAGTTTCATCCCACACACCAAACATTGTTTTTTTTTATATATATATATGAAGAATTTACAAAATATCACAATGTGGACCTTGGGCCAGTACCAACAAGCAGTGCGTTACATCCACCAACCTCACAAAAACTAAAAAGTACGATCCTTTTACATCACTTATCGTCAGTGGAGTGAGACCCAGTATTATACCACCGCCTCATGCTCGGATATTGATCGTTGTCTTTGCAAGTATAAACCAATGCTGTGTTCGTATGATTACTATCAGCCTATGACTAAATCACCTGGAATGTGCCCTATCATAAGATCTGAAAGCTAAGCAGGTTGAGCCTGGATTAGGGCTTCTATGGGTTACAATCGTGCATTAAACAGGCATCACAGGCTGCTGCGTGGTGCTATGTTGTGGGGGCCAGAGTTCAGTTGCAGCAAAATAAATTGTACTGCACTGTACATCTATTAAACTTGATTTGTCACTTTCGTGACTGCAGGAATGACTCTTTGGTTTTTTCGGTAAAGTCACGTAGAAATAAGAAATAATAATAAAATTACATAATAGCATACGACGTTTCGATTGCAACGCAAGCAATCATCATCAGGCATAGAAGAGCTAAATTTAAGAGAGAGGAAACACAGAACCGCAGATATATATACAGACACCTAAGTAGAAGGGAGTTCACACAGAGACACAAAGAGAGACACAACGTACGGAGGACAGAGAGATAGGGTCTCTGTGCCGAGGCCTTAGCATGTAGGGGGAGACAAAGGGAGATGGAGACGCACATCAAGTAGAACAAGATTTAGTATTACGTACATCTCTTCTCCAATGTCTCTGCTCCCGGGACCCACGCGGGCGCAGCTCACCGATGTTCTCGAGCGACATGATCTTCCCGCTGACGTTGTCCACCACCTCCTGCATGGGGAAGCCCCTCTCCCGCAGGAAACTCATCATGGCCATCTGCACCTCGAGCATCTGCGGCCGCTGGCTGTCCCGCGTGTTGGTGACCTTGAGCACGAACTGGCGACCGTCGCGCGCCAGCACACGGTAGTTCTGGTCGACGTAGCTCGCCAGCGGGCTCACCCCCGCCACGCTCACCCCGTAGAGGCGCTCCACCAGCTCCGCCGCGCGGGACTCGCTGAGGCACGGCTTCTCGTGCTCGCTGCCATCGTCCTGCGGCGCGGCTTGCATCGTCTTCAACGGACAAAACGAGGGCAATCAAAAAGCTTTTGGGTTTTGCAAGTGCACGTTGGCGTCCGCTCCATTCGTGCAGCGCAAGGCGCCTCCGATGAGCACGGTTGGCTACGTACGGTGCGAAACAAGCTCAGCGTACACACGAGGCTACACCCTGGAGGCGCTACGCTTCACGGACAGCCCACAGTAGTTGTCGTATTTACAGAATTGTGCCGACACACGTGGCATACTACTGATTTAAATTACATCTCCGAGATCTTTAGCATCCGACTGTGAAGCAGACATCAATAAACAAGTCTCTTTGCTCGCATCACATTTAATAGCAACACATTTCACCGAACAGAAAAGCACCACTTAAACATGTCAGATATAAGATTCGTAATAACAGAGAATTATCCTTGTGTATTTCAGTGGAAATACAGCCAGTGCCTGATAAAGTAGCATTACTGTAACTGGAATTATAACAAGAACCGTGGGTTTATGCAGCATTGGGGAGCTGCAGCTATGGCCCACCGAGTAAACACCTTGTCCCGTAAGCACGAAATCACGTGTTCAAATTCCACTGGATGTGTAATTGTGTGAATAATAATCAGGGCTTAATCTGTCACTGAATATTTTCCGGGTCGCTGGTGCGGAGTGGAGTGGGCAGCACAGCCCCGGTAGCCACGGCGATAGCGAAAGGTACACACTGGACGTGGTGTGCCGGGTGTCAGCAGATTTTTCAGAGTCGCTGACACAGAGCAGCCCTGGCCGAAATTATCTCCATACATATGTAAAAGGCAAAGTTGTGATTATGTGTGTCTATTCAAAATGTTTAGCGTACTTCCCGACATGCAACAAACTTGAAATTTGCCATGTGGGTACTTTCCAGACTGTACACCACGCAAAAAATATTAAAATACACTTTTGTGTTTTTTTCTGGGGGGAGGAGGGGGGGAGCTCAATAATGCATTTTTTTTGCACGGCAAGTGAGCTGTGACGTCAAATCTGTCACGTGACCCACGCATGTGGAAGCTTAACGCATTGTAGTGTAGTGGTTAGCGCACTGCGCTACGAACCCGGCAACCCGAGTTCAATTTCCGCTCACGGCCACCACCGGTGACGATTATTTCAACCGCTCCTGGGCCTCCCCTAGATCGACTCAGCCTCAAACGAGTAATTGCTGTGGTGTGTGAACATCGCCACTGGGGACACAAAGGCGGCCGGGCGTGGTGCTGTCACCCACCCCTTCGTCTGTATATATAAAAGCGAAATTTGTGAATATGTGTGTCTGTTCGAAATGTTTAGCATACTTCCCGACATGCAACAAACTTGAAATTTGCCATGTGGGTAGCTTCCAGACTGTAAACAATGCAAAAAGTATAAAATATACTCTTTGGTTCTATTGGGTAAAGTCACGTAGGTGAAAATAAAATAACAAAAAATCACGACGTTTCGGCCACAACACAAGCGGCCTTCATCAGGTGAAGGGACGAGACTGTCTGGAGGACAGCGCTGGAGTGTGAGAAGCCACGCTCAGATCACGACCTTTAAGCTGTGTGAGAAGAAAAACACAAAGCGCCTTGACAAAGGAATTAGCATATAATTTAGCATTGAAATGGCTCATTGAAATAGCTAAGTTAAAGTATACACATCCGCAGAGGTACCCTTTGACAAAGGAATTAGCATAGAATACAATTTTATAAAACAATAAAATTGTATTGTTTTATAAAACTACAATTGTATTGTTTTATATTTTATTATTTTACTAGCGGTAAGTACCCGGCGTTGCCCGGGCGAAAAAGATAGACTCACACATCAACTTACACACAGACATCGACCCACACACGTAGAAACACATCGACTTACACGCGCACACACATACACATATAGACTCACACAGACAGACATCGACTTACACACACACACATATGAACTTACACACACATAGACATCCACTTTAGATACACCCACATGGAGTTACACACATACAGCGACTCACACACACATCGATTCACACACAGACAAAGGTGAACTCACACACACATTGACGTAAAAACACGTCATTACACACACACACATATCGAGTAAGACACACACACACACGGACGTATATATACACACACATGGACCCACGCACACACATTGACTTACACACACACACATAGACTCGCACACACATAAATAGACTGACACACACATTGCCCCACACACATATGGACTCTAATTTAGATACACACACATGGAGTTACACACACATATCAACTCACACACATGGACTTACACACACACACATGTATGGACTTACACACACACATGTGGACTAACATAGAGACATGGACTGACACACATACACATGGACGTACACACACACATCGACTGACACACATAGACACACAAACGCACATTGACTTACACACTGACATGGAGCCATGCACACACATTGACTAACACACACACAAACACATCGACTAACACACACACAGCGACTGACACGCACACATGGACTGACACGCACCCTTGGACTGACACACACACACAAACACATCGACCTACACACACACACAGCGACTGATGCACACACATGGACTGACACGCACCCTTGGACTGACACACACACACACATCGACCTACACACACACACATCGACTGATACACACACATGGACTGACACGCACCCTTGGACTGACACACACACACACACATCGACCTACACACACACACATCGGGGGTTGTCCGTTAGAAAAAGACAGACACACGCATGGTCCTACACGCACACACGTATGGACTCAAACACACACATCAAATCACAAACAAAGATCCCCCATATAGCCTTAACAGACTGTAGGGGCAAGTGCTGTTAGCGAGCACCTATGAAGGCCGGAACGGTACACCAGGGGGTGAGTGGCCAGCACCACGCCCGACCGCCTTTGTCTCCCTAGTGCCGATGTTTACACACCGCACCAGGTACTCATTTAAAGGCTGAGTCGACCTAGGGGAGGCCCGGGACCGGTTCAGATAATCGTCACTGGTGTTGGCTGTGAGCGGGAATCGAACCCAGGTCGCCAGGTTCATAGCGCAGTGCGCTAACCGCTACACTATCGCTCCCCACATCAAATCACACACACACATCGACGTGCACAGCAATCCCCGATGATGGCACAGCTATGAGCATCGCAGTACTACGTATCAGCAAATAGTGTGACGTGAGCAATCGAAATAGTAGAAATGCATAGAAGAAATCAGCTGAAATAAGTGTACATGAATGAGCATCAGTATGCACAGGTAAGTTGAGAAGCAGGCTACAGTCTAGATTATAGAGTGGCAGTATGTCGACTCAATGACATAAGCATAGCTACAGTCGACATAAAAAGCTGGCAATATGGGCAGCAGCTGAAAAATCAGGATACAGTCGACATGAAAGGCTGGCAGTACACTGAGTGAGGTAAAGAAGCAGGCAACAGATTATAGACTGGCATACACTCATAATGGGCAAAAGCTAAATTAGCAGTGTGTATAATAGCGGCGGTGCACTGGCGTGAATTAATCAGCAGGCAACAAGCCACATCACAGACTGGCAGTGCACGGTCTCAGCGTCATAAAAACACAGCTCAAAAAGGAAACATGTAGCAACCTAAGAATTTAAAAAGTATTTTTCTGCACACAAAGAAAGTGATTGTAATATCTGCCACCTTCTTTGTTTCATAATAGTAAACAATGAACCCGAGTTATTATCTGCACACAAACATTATTATTATTGTAATATCAGACAACTTATTTGTTTGGGAATAGTAAACAATGAACCCGAGTTATTATCTGTGCACGAACATTATCATTGTAATATTTGGCAACTTATTTGTTTGATAATAGTGTAGGGAAGGGCGTGTATGGGCTATGTGTAGCGACGGTATGTGTACAACTTACCTGTAAGGACTGACATAGTCCAGTAGGGGCAGTCGCAATATCCCTTGCCCCGTAGCAGGAGGGGGCTGTTGGGTGTCCTGGGATCCGCCGGGGTCCCTCCTGGGGGGAGGCGGCTGCCGGGTGTTCTGTTAAACACGTGAAATAAAATGTCCGGTGTGAGCTCCACTGAACGCACAACACTTGGCGCGGTCCACCGCCCCCTTCCCCCCCCCAAGCAATTGGCGTGAGTTGGTACGGTCAATGTCGCGCAGTAAATAAATTCATATAGCGAAATCCCACGAAATCGCTGTGACTAATTTAAAGGTGACGGACATGAAAAAGGAAGAGCCTATTCCCACCGTGGGGCTTAGGGCGTGCTGGCTGGCACATTTTTTTCGATGTCAACCCCACGGTTCGAGAGGCAAATCCCTCGCAAGCGCACGCGCGCGGAGACGTTTATAGATAAGATATTTACATACGATAATTATGCCTTTTATTTCATAATACGAACGCCCGCTGGCAGAAGGTCAAGGGACAGACCCAGGTGCCACGGGTCGACTGACTGAGATGACTGGCTGATGCACCACCTGTGCCCCCTCCTGTGCCAACCTGTTGTGCTTTAGCCACCCGGCGTTCCGCTCGTTGTTGTGAGCGTCGCTCCTCCGCCCTCCGTTGTTGTTGGAGGGTGACTGCCTCCAACTGCCCAGTAGCAGCGTCCTTCACGAGCCTCCTCCACAGAGGCCGATCTTGACACCGCTGGTACCAGTCATCGGCAAGTCCACTCAGCTCCACGTCCTCCTGTACCACATCACTCCATCTCTTCTCTAGCCCGTGCCGCGCACAGACAAAGATACCCCGTATAGCCTTTACAGACTGTAGGGGCAAGTGCTGTTAGCGAGCGCCTTTAAAGGCCAGCACGGCACACGAGGGGGTGGGTGGCCAGCACCATGCCCGGCCGCCTTTGTCTCCCTAGCGGCGATGTTTACACATCGCTCCAGGTACTCATTTGAGGCTGAGTCGACCTACACACACACAGACACATTTCCTTGTGCGTGGTCTCACCTGGTCGTCGTCCTCACGGTCAGTGAGCAGCGTGAGGAGTGAGCGCAGCGTCCCAGCCGCCCTCACCACCCCCACCGCCCACTTCTCGGGTTACTCGCAACCACCACCAACACCACCAGCACCACCACCAACACCACGGCCACCACCCCCACCAACGCCACCACCACCACCACCGCCACCACCGCAACCACCACCACCAACACCACCACCACCAACACCACCCCCACCAACACCACCACCACCAACACCACGGCCACCACCCCCACCAACGCCACCACCACCACCACCGCCACCACCGCAACCACCACCACCAACACCACCACTACCAACACCACCCCCACCACCACCAACAACAACAACAACCGCCATTCGCCACTAAGTGGCGGTGACGTCACCACGACGCTTGTGCCAGGCTATGTGCACCCTGAGGCCACGTGAAGTGTCGAACGCCCGCTGGCAGGAGGTCACGGGGCAGACCCAGGTGCCACGGGTCGACTGACTGAGATGACTGGCTGATGCACCACCTGTGCCCCCTACTGTGCCAACCTGCTGTGCTTTAGCCACCCGGCGCTCCGCTCGCTGTTGTGAGCGTCGCTCCTCCGCCCTCCGTTGTTGTTGGAGGGCGACTGCCTCCAACTGCTCAGTAGCATCCTTCACGAGCCTCCTCCACAGAGGCCGATCTTGACACCGCTGGTACCAGTCATCGGCAAGTCCACTCAGCTCCACGTCCTCCTGTACCACATCACTCCATCTCTTCTCTAGCCCGTGCCGCGCCCGCTTAGCCCCCTCAATCCGGCCAAACAACAACACCACCACCACCAACACCACCGCCACCACCACCACCACCGCCACCACCACCAACACCACCCCCACCACCACCAACACTACGGCCACCACCCCCACCAACGCCACCACCACCAACACCACCACTACCCCCACCACCACCAACCACCACCACCAACACCACCACCTCCACCACCACCGACAACACCACCACCACCAACACCACCACCACCCCCACCAACACCACCAACACCACCCCCACCACCACCAACACCACAGCCAGCGGCGGTGGTGTTGGTGGTGCAGCAGCAGCAGCGTCTGAGAGCGCCCAGGAAGCCGAGCCACCAGCGGCACAGCGGGGAGCCAAGCGGCAGTGCGGCAGCAGCAGGAGCAGCAGCAGGGACAGCAGCAGCAGGGACAGCAGCAGCAGGGACAGCAGCAGCAGGGACAGCAGGGACAGCAGCAGCAGGGACAGCAGGGGCAGTAGGGACAGCAGCAGGGACAGCAGCAGGGACAGCAGCAGCAGGTACAGCAGCAGGGACAGCAGAGGCAGCAACAGCAGCAGGGGCAGCAGCAGCAGGGACAGCAGCAGGGGCAGCAGGGACAGCAGCAGGGACAGCAGCAGGGGCAGCATCAGGGACAGGGCGCGGAGCGTGAGACAGGAAGGCCGTGTTGGCCATGGTGGTGACAAAGTCCCTCGTCCTGGGGGGGAGGGAGGGGGAGTGGGGGAGTGGTGAGTGTACTAGTGGTGAGTAGTGGTGAGTGTACTAGTGGTGAGTGGTGAGTGTACTAGTGGTGAGTGTACTAGTGGTGAGTGTACTAGTGGTGAGTAGTGGTGAGTAGTGGTGAGTGGTGAGCAGTGGTGAGTGTACCAGTGGTGAGTGTACTAGTGGTGACTGGTGGTGAGTGGTGAGTAGTGGTGAGTGTACTAGTGGTGAGTGGTGAGTAGTGGTGAGTGTACTAGTGGTGAGTAGTGGTGAGTGTACTAGTGGTGAGTGGTGAGTGTACTAGTGGTGAGTAGTGGTGAGTGTACTAGTGGTGAGTAGTGGTGAGTGTACTAGGGGTGAGTAGTGGTGAGTGGTGAGTAGTGGTGAGTGTACTAGTGGTGAGTGTACTAGTGGTGAGTAGTGGTGAGTGTACTAGTGGTGAGTGTACTAGTGGTGAGTAGTGGTGAGTGTACTAGTGGTGAGTGTACTAGTGGTGAGTGGTGAGTGTACTAGTGGTGAGTAGTGGTGAGTGTACTAGTGGTGAGTGTACTAGTGGTGAGTGGTGAGTAGTGGTGAGTAGTGGTGAGTGTACTAGTGGTGAGTAGTGGTGAGTGTTGAGTGTAAACTCACCAGGCAATGCTGAACCCCCCGGACCCGGATCCAACTCCACACGACGAACCGGTTCCAAACACAAGTCGACAAGGAATTGATTCAGACCCTAAGTCGATTCCTCATGCAATTCAATGAGCAATCGATTTCTAACACAACTCTACAATCCGATTCCCCGTGCAAGTCAATGGGAGTCGATTCTTAATGCGATTAAAAAGGAGTCGACTCCTCACGAAACAATGTTGAGAATTTGTACGGTGGAGTCACGGAGGAAAAATAAAATAAAACAAAAGAAAACAATTAAATCACGACGTTTAGGAGGCAACACAAGTCTCCTTCTTCAGGTGGTGTCAAGTGGACAGCTCAGTGACACAGAATTAGTAAAGTTGGACTACATGTTTATTTCTCGAAAGCATTTTGGCTGTAGACCAGTGTAACAAGTCAAAAATTTAACTGGAGGCTTTATTTCTTCCAGCACAAGACGCATGATATGGTAGCTGCAGTAATCCACCCACCGCCGACACACACACACCCACGTGTATTTGTGGATGCACTAAGTCCGACACACACACCTGTACTTGTGGATGCACTAAGTCCGACACACACACCTGTACTTGTGAATGCACTAAGTCCGACACACACACACACACCTGTACTTGTGGATGCACTAAGTCCGACACACACACACCTGTACTTGTGGATGCACTAAGCCGACACACACACACCTGTACTTGTGGATGCACTAAGCCAACACACACACACCCACCTGTACTTGTGGATGCACTAAGTCCGACACACACACACACACCTGTACTTGTGGATGCGTTAAGTCCGACACACACACACCGACCCATCTGTACTGGTGGATGAACTAAGTCCGACACACACACACACCGACCCACCTGTACTTGTGGATGCACTAAGTCCGACACACACACACCTGTACTTGTGGATGCACTAAGTCCGACACACACACACCTGTACTTGTGGATGGACTAAGTCCGACACACACACCTGTACTTGTGGATGCACTAAGTCCGACACACACACACACACACCGACCCACTGTACTGGTGGATGCACTAAGTCCGACACACACACCGACCCACTGTACTGGTGGATGCACTAAGTCCGACACACACACACACCTGTACTTGTGGGTGCACTAAGTCCGACACACACACACACCTGTACTTGTGGATGCACTAAGTCCGACACACACACACACCTGTACTTGTGGATGCACTAAGTCCGACACACACACCTGTACTTGTGGATGCACTAAGTCCGACACACTCACACACCGACCCACCTGTACTTGTGGATGCACTAAGTCCGACACACATCCACCTGTACTTGTGGATGCGTTAAGTCCGACACACACACACACCGACCCACCTGTACTGGTGGATGTCCTCGAAGGACTTGGAGTTGTTGATGGCGAAGACGCAGAGGAAGCGCTGGCGGTCGGAGACTGAAATGGTGGCGGCTGAGGAGCTTGTTCACTAGCTCACTCCTTGTTTAAAAAATGTTGCTTTGAAGGTCTCGCTCTCAAAATAACGCTCCCAAATAATCAACAGATATTGGTAGTGTGCTGCTATCGACCGCCTAGTGGGAAGGATGTTGAAGCTGCGTCTGCACTGAGAGAGCTTTTTGGGCACCTCCCTAAAGGTGAAATAGTTTTAGTGGGTGATCTAAATTGGAATTGGCTAAACCCGCCGGCCGTGGCCACACATTTTGCAGATGAATTTAATCTGTTTCAATTAATAAATGTCCCCACAAGACCCAACCTAAAATATTCGGGACAGTCAACTCTGCTTGACGTCCTATTGACATATGCCCCTCACAATTTCACACTGACTGGTGTTCTGGGTAATAACCTTAGTGATCACTCCTTCATTTTTGGAGTGAGATCATCAGCCAGACCCAAAGCCCCCCTAAATTGGTTGAGAAGCACTCTATGAGACACTTCAGCACTCAGGCATTTGCTAATGATGTGCTTCACTCGGATATTGACAAGGTCTGTGATATCCCCAACCTGATTACGGCTTGGGAGACTTTCAGGTACACATTTCTCCAAATTCTTAACAAACATGCTCCGTTGGTTAGATTTAAAACTAAATGCAACCGCCCACCATGGTTTGATCATTTGATTACAAAGCTAATGAAAACTAGGGACAAGGCTTGGGCATGTGCTGAGAAAAGTAATTTGGTCAATGACTGGCTAGAATACAGGATTTTAAGGAATAGATACGTCAAAAAAATACGGCATGCAAAAAATGCCTACTTTTCCTCCACTCTCCTGGAATCACATGGAAATGCCAGGATTTTCTTGAAAACAAATATATCGAAAAGTCATCCAAAACAGACAATCTGCCCGTTGAGCTTAACCGAAATGGGGAATATTTTTCAGATCCCAAAAAAATAGTTGACAATTTTAACCTTCATTTTTCTGAAGCTGGTAATCTTTTTTTATAATGTATTGGGAGTCACCTCTGCTCATGCAAATTCCTACACCCCTGTCCAAACATTAAACGAATTTAGTTTCCAGACAATCCACGAAAGTAATGTTCTGAAACAACTGTCTTACCTCAAAGGGTCTTCCTCTTCCGGAGCAGATAGTATTCCCGTCTTTGCTCTACTAACTGTTGGTCACCTAATATACAAACATATAGCCCATATTTTCAACCTGTCCATCAAAGAAGCATCAGTTCCTCTAGAATGGAAACATTCCTATGTCCGTCCACTTCACAAAGGGGGCCCTAAAGATGATCCAAATAACTACTGACCTATCTCAATTTTGTCCCCGTTGATGAAAATTTTTGAAAAATTATTGACCTACCAAATTAGCAGTTTCCTGTCCACCAACTATCTACTACATCTGAAACAATCTGGGTTCGGAAAAAAATACAGCACCACATCTGCTGCATTAGACTCTCTGAATCACATTTACAGTAGCCTTGATAATAAGCAGTACTGTACCTGTCTTTTTCTAGACCTGTCCAAAGCTTTTGATACAGTAGACCACAACACCCTGCTTAGTAAATTAAGTTGCCTCGGTTTTTCCGAAAACACAGTAAAATGGTTACAAAATTACCTCTTTTCTCGCACCCAAACTGTATTCACAGATGGTTGGAGGTCAAACAGTGTTAAGATAACAAAAGGGGTTCCACAGGGTTCCATCCTCGGCCCCCTTTTCTTCTCTCTTTATGTCAATGACTTGGGCACTGACCTGGATCATTCCAGGGTAAATCTTTTTGCAGATGACACAATAGTGATTACTGCTGGCCGCTCTCCGGATGACGTGATTGCTAAGCTACAGGGTGATTTCAACAAACTACAACATCAGCTAGTTGCTCTTAAACTAGTCCTGAATACCTACAAAACCAAGGTGCTATGCTTCTCACCAGGACTGAAGCAGGAAGTCATGTTTCCCCAATTACATTCCTTAAATAATTATAAAATAGAGCAAGTCAAGATCTATAAGTATCTTGGGGTCATCCTGGATTCAAAACTGAATTTTGAAGATCACATTGATTATATTGGTAAAAAGACAAAAATAAAAATTGGTTTTCTGTATCGACACAAGCACTGCTTCCCCCCAATGTTCCGTTTGGAATTGATAAAAGCTACCATACTGCCTCTACTTGACTACTGTGACATCGTGTATAAATCAGCCCCAAGTACTGTACTGAAGAAGTTTGATTCCATCTATCACTCGGCCTTAAAATTTACATTGAACTGCACATATAGGACTCACCACTGTGATCTCTACATTGGGTCAAACTTAACGTCTCTTAATGTTCGACGGCTTGTGCACCAGATCTTATTTATTCACGATGTACTTACAAAAAAATCCACAGACTACCTGCTGGATCTCCACTCTATTTCAAATAACAAATTTGACCTCAGGTCTTCGCTCATTTACCAGCTTCACATTCCCTATTGCCGTAGGAAGGGCCTTTGCTATTGATGCCCCCAGCGTCTGGAATGCTATTGCCAATAAACTGCAACTTGAATCGCTACCAATGAGATCTTCTCTCAAAACTGCTCTCGAGGAGTTGTACACCCCTAGCTGCCACTGCTATTCATTGGCGTAACATAAAATAAAATGTTTCGCTCCGGATGACGCTGCAAAGTATTATCTGTATTTTGATTTAGCGTGCTGATCTTAAAGGTACATTGAGTAATTTGATACTCAGACCGATGCATCTGTTGTTGTGGAGTAACTCATGCAGCCAACTATGGCTCTAGGATTTGGTGTTACATGTTATTTATGTAGTTAATTGTAAAAATTCGGTCACAGTCCCTGTGATCACTGTTACGCTGCAATTATGGCTTTATTTTTTGGTGATTTGGAAAACGTTTTTAGGTTTGGACATGTTTGTTTTGTTGTAGTACGGAGTTAAACTGATGGCCTTAATCTAAGTTTTTGTGGTTGTTGTTTGACTTGCATCCCACTGGGATTTTTTGCACACAGCGTTGGTGTACGGCTACTTTTTTCAGGAATATTTTGCTGTTTTTTTCATGGATTTTCTGTTTGCACAGTCACATAGTCACTTTAAGATGTTTTTCTTGTTCGTGTTTTTGTTTTTTTTGTTTGTTGTGGTTGCACCCGATTCAAGAGCCGAATCGCTCACAGGGCTAAAATAAACTGAAAACTGAACTGGGCCTTCAAACCGTCACGGAGAGACGTGGGTGGAGGAGGGGCGGGGTTTGAAGGGGGCGTGGTGGAAGGAGGCGGGGCGGGGTGGAAGAGGGCGGGGCGGTGCAAGGGGGCGGGGTGTAAGGGGGCGGGGTGGGGGTGTAAGGGGCGGGGTGGACGGGGGGCAGGGTGGGTGGGGTGGGGAATTGCCCCTCGGTTTAAAAAAACGCCGCGTATTTCTATTGGTCGAGAGGCATGCACGTGACCCACTTTATATTTCATGCAGTTCACATTCCTGGTTCTTTCGGTAAAGTCACGTAGATAGAAAATAAAAATTAAATAAAAAATGACTAAAATGAAACACAAAGCAAAAAACCCACGACGTTGAGCGGAAGAGAAACAAATCCCCCTCCCCCCACAATCCCGCCCACTTGGCGCTACCCAGAGTGCATTGCAGTGCCAGTGGCGTGTCCGTGAACACGTGGGGGCCACGCGGTGGGTTGTTGCCATCATCATCATCACCACCATCATCATCAACACCATCATCATCAACACCATCATCATCAACACCATCATCATCATCAACACCACCATCATCATCAACACCATCATCATCATAAACACCACCATCATTAACACCATCAACAACACCACCATCATCATCAACACCATCAACATCACCATCAACAACACCATCATCATCATAAACACCACCATCATCAACACCACCATCATCATCACCATCATCATCAACACCACCACCATCATCAACATCACCATCATCACCATCATCAACACCACCATCATCAACACCACCATCATCAACACCATCATCAACAACACCACCAACACCACCACCATCATCAACACCACCACCATCAACACCACCAACACCACCACCATCATCATCGTCGTCGTCTCACGATCCGGGCCAAGTTCCCCCCTCCCCCCCCCTCCTCCTGCCCGGCCCCACCAAGGCGGCCCCACCAGCCCCTCTCGTCGCCCGTAGCCAGAGCCGGCGACCATGGCCACTTGGGCGGCCTGCATGGGCGTCAGGATGAGCTTGCTCTCCATGGCGGGCATCCGCTACGAGGGCATCCTCTGTGACATCAACACGGACGACTCCACCGTCGTCTTGGCGAAAGGTTACGCACTGGGGGGTGGGTGGTTCACGGGATGACTGTGGACACCCCGAAGCTGCGGGTTAAGGGTTTAATGAAGCCGCTTGAGTCGTCCTAACAGGCGACTCGCTCGGGCAGCAGCAGCAGCAGCAGGAGGAGGCCTTGGGGCTGGGGAAAGTTTGCCAGGAGGAGGTGAACGTGTCGGCGACGTTGTCGCCTTCTGGACAGATTGGTGTGGGTGTCGTGGGGTCAATGTGTGGGGGGGTATTAAGGAGGGGTTTGACCCTTTTCAGGGCAATCAAACAGGAGGTGTTAAGATGCTCAAACGACAAGATAGTCTTTGGTTTTTTTCGGTAACGTCACGTAGGTTAAAAAAAATGAAAACAACTAAATTAAATCATGATTGTATTGGATTGCTGTATGTACTTTTGTGTTTTCAATTAACCTGGATTTGTAAGAGAGTCCTTAATCTCAGTGGGAATTGCCCAGAAATGTTTAAAATGACAGCCATTGATGCGTCACGTGGGGGTCAGACATTTGTGACGATGTGTGACGAGGGGCGGTGGGGAGTTGAGAAATGTGACGTCACATGAAAATTCGCAACTTTAAATATAGAGAACACGTTCTACTTATCTTCTTGGTTCTTTCGGTAAAGTCACATAGAATGGAAATAAAATAATAAAAATAAAGCAATAACATTTTATTGTTAAGAAAATTGTATAATGTTTTATTATTTTTTTTTAATAAAATAAAATGTTATTTTATTATGTTTTATTTTTATTATTTTATTTCCATTCTACGTGACTTTACCGAAAGAGCCAATAAGATGAATCCCTGCAGTCACGAAAGCTTTAAATCGAAACGTTCTACTTAATCAAATAGACTTGTTAATAAATGTTTTCACCTTCAACATCGGAGTGCAGCGCCACATTAAATACGCACTACAATGATAATAGTTTAAAGAGATTTGAAGCGTGTTTTATATTTTTTTTTGGGGGGGGGGGGGGTGGCAAAAAATCGTCCAAAATCACGCGACGTCATTTATGGCCGGCGCCTCTAGCTGTGCTGGGGCAAAGTTCTTCAACTCGTCACCCGCTTAATCACGAATGTTCTGAGGTTGTTCTTGCTGATTCTGGGTCGCAGTGGTTTCAAGTATTTTTCAACGAAGGTTATTGGGTGCACAGCCGTTTCAATACGGGCACACATTGTTTCGTCCGTCTGTTTGCGTTTCTCCCTTGCGACGGGACCTCGTTGTCTAAACGTTGATATTTATAAGGGCAGGGGGTGACCAATAAGGGTTTGAATCGATCTGTAACAATCTAGGGGCACTGATAAGGGGTTGACAGCTATGCCAACACGAACGCGCGATTAACCCCGTTGACCTGAACAAGTTCGTGGTTTCGGTGCGTGCGCGTGTTCAAGTTTCATTTATTAGGTATAGTCCTGTGAGCCATGCGAGCATCTTAAGTCGGGGTGCAACCGCAACAAACAAAATTTGAACACAGAACATCTTAAAGCGACGACGCGTAACAGAAACATTCTGGAATAAACCAGCAAATAATTCCACACAAAAACAACGTATTAAAACGCTGCGCGCAAAAATCAAGTGTTGAAGCCGGGTCGGTAGTCACAGGGCAATGAGATGCGGCTGGTCATAGACGGCGCGTGACCCCGGCCAAAAAGCCCGGCAGGGTGCCGCTTAAGGGGCCGTCCATAAATGACGTCACGCGATTCTGAACGATTTTTTTGACCCCCCCCCCGCCCTCAAATATGACGTCACAAAGCTCTGCCCCCTCCCCCCCGCCAAAATAAAACACACTTCAAATCGCTTTAAACTATTGTTGTCATTGTAGTGCGTATTTAATGTGCCGCTGCACTCTGATCTTGTAGGAGAAAACATTAAAAAGTCTAATTAAGTGGAACGTGTTGTCTATATTTAAAGTTGTGCATTTTGATGTGACGTCACATTTATCAAACTCCCCCCCCCCCCCAGTCGTCACACGTCGTCACAAATGTCTGACCCCCCCCCCCCAGGTGCGTGACGTCATTTCTGGACGGCCCCAAAACACTCCAGCGCTGTCCTACCAGACAGTCTCGACCCCTTCACCTGATGAAGGCCACTTGTGTTGTGGCCGAAACGTCGTGAGAATATTATTGTGTTATTTTATTTTATCAATTTATTATTTTATTCTAATTCTACGTGGTGACTTTACCGAAAGAACCAAAGAAGAGGCCCCAAAACAGTTAATTTGGAAATGTTCCAGATTCATTTTTGCCTTCGTTCACAGATCTGGGCCAACGGCACCTGTCTGGATTAAATTGGCACAATGGAGAACTTCTTTGCGACGGTGATGATAGGGATTTGTGATGTTGATACCCATAAACATTCAATACCTGCAGGCATATGGCTTATGGATGACAGGCTATTGGTTGGTTTTAATACAGCTAAGACATAATAAAATAAAATACATATAAAATAAATTTCATTTATATTTTATTTAAATAAAAATAAAATAAATTTCATTTTTATTTTATGTTTTATTTTTATTATTTCCGTTCTACGTGACTTTACCGAAAGAAACAAGAATATTTAATACAGCTTCTGGCAGGAAATAAATGAATCTCAATTTTTGGCTTGCAGAGTTGAGAAATGTGTGCAGCTCGGAACCCCGCGAGCTAGATTTGATTCCTGGCTACAGACAACGTCGTCGGTGGTGGCCTTGTATCCCAACTCATTCTGGTTTTCGTGTAGGTAGACTGCCTTCAAGTGAAGTTACCTGGTGCGGTGTGTTAGTAAAAAAGATGATTAAATCAGCACTGGGGAGGATGAAGGTAGCTGAACCAGCTAGAAACTATTTTAAACAATTGTTTAGGTTGCGGGTAAGGCCCACTTACTATACTGCTCTTTCAGAAGCGACCTCCCCACAAATGGTAGGTAACGCAACGAAGTGGCTTATCGAAGGACCTGGAGGGGGGGGGGGGAAATCCACTCGACCCATGGGAAGAGAAAACCTCGCTGACTCCAAATATACAGCAGGTGTTGTCAGGGTTGGGATGAAACGCATGACCTTCGATATATACCAGGCGAGGTAGTTAACTTCTCACCACAGTGGCGCCCAAAACCCACAACCACGCACCTGCTCCGACCTGCATAGGTGCTCTCGACCGTAACAACGCTTGACCAAACGGGTACGTGGAGGTCTGTACCAGCGGCGGGCGTCTTTGTGTGCGCGCAGTGCGCTTGCGCGGGACGGAGGGGCGCCCCGCCGACCGTCCCATCGCCCCTCGTGAGGAGGTCTTCGAATACATCGTCTTTCGCGTCAGCGAGATCAAGGACTTGACCCCGTGCGAGTACATGCTGTCCGCTCTGCACCACGACGTGGCCATGGTGCAGGTGAGAGGTGCAGCCGCTCTTTACCATTAAACTATTTATTGTACCATGTGAGGCCCACCGAGCTACTTGACTCTCTTTTCAGAAGCGACCTGGCCACAAATGATTTGCTCAACGAAGCGGCTTATCGCGTGGACATTTCCAGCAGCCAAATACTCCAAATGCACGTCGGTTCTAAAACGTGGAGGTAGAAACTGGATGACCCAGAGAAATCCACGTGACCACGGGGGAGGACGTTGAAAACTCCAAAAATATGCAGGCGTCGGGGGTCTGGATCAAACCCCACGACCTATTGTACTCCAGGCGAGGTAGTTAACATCTTGCCACTGCAGCAGTGCCATGGTTTAGGGGAGCGGTGGCACAGTGGTTGATGCGCTGCACCACAAACCCGCCTACGACCCACCGGGGTTTGATTCCCACTTACGGCCAACGCCAGGTGACGATTATCTGAAACGGTCCCGGGCTTTTCCTGAGGTCTATCCAATGAGCACCTGGTGCGATGTATAAACATCGCCACTGGGGAGAAGACGGTCGGGCGTGGGTCTGGCTTCCCCACCTCCTCCGTGTGCTTTGCCGGCCTCGTAGTTGCTCGCACTGCACTTGCCCCGAACGTCCGTTAAGCCTTTAAGGGACATCTTTGGCAACATGTTGACAAAATGTGGAAAAAAAAGTCAACGCTGATCGGCCGCATTTCGGGCAAATTTTCCCTTCATGGCACTGGAATCGAGGAAGCCAGAGATGGTGGAGAATACGAGGTTGGAGACTGCACTTCACACTTGGGGGGCTTGATGAAAGTTGCATTTGAGAGTTACAATAGTTAGCTAACAGTGGTAGCTGTGGAGGGTTTTTACAGGTTGAGGAGGAGGAGATGGAAGAGGCTACCAAGATCCGAGCCCGGGTGCCAGCGTGCCAGTGGCTGAATTGCGCAACCCTTGGCACCTGATTGGCTCTCGGGTGATGACATCGCAATTATCCCTCCTAAGACCGAAACGGGAGAATCTCTCATGGTAGCCTGATGGCTTGCAGAGGTTCTCTGTAAGCCATCTGGCTACCATGAGAGATTCGTTTATGAGGCTATCCACATATACAAACACAGAGACAATTTCAACCGAGAGGAAGGAATTCTGGCTTAGCAATCATTGGAAGGATTTGATAAACCATTCCGGGTCTTAATTGATTGTTCACGCTTACGGTGGCTTTCAGACCGCATCCATCATTTTCGTCTCCCCCCTCTTTTCCGAACATAGATGGACTTGTCCATCTGAATAACTGCCAAATCGCTCTCCGTGGTGCTAACGTTAAAAAAAACCCGCCACTTTTTAAAAAAAAATGTCTTGCTGTGGTTTTTACACCTGATGATGATTGCTTGTCTTGCAGTCGAAACGTCGTGAGAATTTTAAAGTTTTATATTTTTATTATTTTATTGTTTCCCTTCTACGTGGTGGTGACTTTACCGAAAGAACCAAGAAGGTGCATAAGAAGTTTGACATGCGTACGTCGTCCGTCGTGATTTGTTCTAATCGCTGCCTAACCCACCCTCACCCCCCGTCCAGTCCTCGCCGGGCACCCCGGGGGGGGCCGCCGCTCGCTGCCACACGTGCGGTATCGGAGCGGCGGCGAGCTGCCACTCCGCGCCGGGCACGCCGACCGGACCCCCCCGCGGTGCCACGGGCGGCCACCCGGGCCACGCGCGGCACGACGCCTGGGCCACAGCGGTCGGGCACCGTCCCTTCGTGCAGCCTGCGTACGGAGGAGCTGCGGGTACGGGAGGGGGGGGGTGCGGTGTGCGGTAAACATCGGCACTGCAGGGCTGCACCTTTGCCCTCTTAATGCCACGTGGTTTCCGTTGCCCAGTGGCCTTGCCTCGGGTCGTTTTCGCCTTTTGCTCGTTTAGAGGCAACTGCGTGATTTCAATGCGATCTTAATTGAACGCAGTTGAGTTGCAGCTATCTTCATGGAATTATTTCCGTAAGCGCATGCTACTGTTGCTGCCCTCTGCTGCTGCTGCCCTCTGTACTGCTGCCCTCTGTTGCTACTGCTGCCCTCTGCTTCTGCTGCCCTCTGCTACTGCTGCTGCCCTCTGTGCTGCTGCTGCCGCCGGTGCCCGCGGGTTGCATTGAGCTTCGCGTGCGAGCCGAAGGGCGACGCGAAGTGGCGCTTCTACGGAGAGGAACAGCAGCAGCAGGAGCACAGCGCCCTCGACTGGCAGGTGCGGTGGTGGCGGCCTGGGGTCGTGTTAGTGGTGGCTATGGTGGTGGTTGTGGTGGTGGTTGTAGTGGTTGTGGTGGTGGTGTTTGTGGTTGTGGTAGTGGTGGTTGTGGTGGTGCTTGTAGTGGTGGTGGTTGTGGTGGCTATGGTGGTGGTTGTGGTAGTGGTGGTTGTAGTGGTTGTGGTGGCTATGGTGGTGGTTGTGGTGGCTGTGGTGGTGGCTGTGGTTGTGGTGGTTGTAGTGGTGGTGGTTGTGGAGGCTATGGTGGTGGTTGTGGTGGTTGTGGTGGTGGTGGCTGTGGTGGTGGTGGTTGTGGCTCTGGTGGTGGCTGTGGTGGTGGTTGTGGTGGCTGTGGTGGTGGCTGTGGTGGTGGTTGTGGTGGCTGTGGTGGTGGTGGTTGTGGCTCTGGTTGTGGTGGTGGTAGCTGTGGTGGTGGTGGCTGTGTTGGTGGCTGTGGTGGTGGCTGTGGTGGTGGTTGTGGTGGTGGCTGTGGTGGTGGTTGTGGTGGTGGCTGTGGTGGTGGCTGTGGTAGTGGTGGTTGTGGTGGCTGTGGTGGTGGCTGTGGTGGTGGTGGTTGTGGTGGTGGCTGTGGTGGTGGCTGTGGTGGTGGTGGCTCTGGTTGTGGTGGTTGTGGTGGTGGTGGCTGTGGTGGTGGTGGTTGCGGCTCTGGTTGTGGTGGTGGCTGTGTAATTGGTTGACAATATTTTGTATTTCTCTCAATTTCAATAGATTTTATCATTAGTATTGGCCAGTATTAAGACTAAAATAACACCAAAGAAATATGTTGATGTTTGTGTAAAACGAATTATTATTGACCACGACTATTTAGATCATCTGTTGAAATTGAGAGAAATAAAAAAAACTATTTCACCGTTCTGACAGCTGCAGGCTCAGTGCTGCTGGGAGCGTATTGTTTAGTAATACATTTAACGCATGCTTATATCCAGGTTATCCAGGTTAACTCGTCCGTCTTCAGGCCAAAGCCGGGGTCTGCTTCTGATAAGATCGACCGCGTGACGCTGTGCGGGCAACGGGGAGCGCTGCAGAACACGTCGATGATGCGCGTGCGCGACACCAAGATATTCTTGGTGTCGGCGTACCACGACCAGCGCGAGGCCGGTCAGAGCACACGCATCATCGGCATCGCCAACCGGTATGAGCCGGACGTGCTCTCCTGCCACTTCTGCTGCCGAGGGCACTCGGAGATCCTGACGGTCACCGCCAGCGCCTACGTCCACTCGAATCACTTTGACTTCCCGTACGGCACGGCCGACTTCCTGTGCACGGAGCCGCTGGACTGCGAGCCGGGACACGTGTCCGTCCAGCGCATGCGCACAATACCGGACGAGGAGGAGGCCGAGTGGGTCTTCATGCCCGTGCGAAATCGGCTCTACATGCCCCCCACCTTCACACAGGAATTCAGCGTCTGCATCTCCATGCTCTTCGGGAACTACGGCAACGTCCTGCAGTTCGTGCAGGCGATCGAAATGTACCGCATCTTGGGTGCGGGCCGCGTGACGGTATACAACACAAGCTGCAGCTCTGAGCTGAACAAAGTGCTCCTCTACTACATCAAGACCGGCCTCGTCGAGGTCGTTCAGTGGCCCATCACGGACTACGTGCGGGTGTCCAGAGGGTGGCACTACCCCGAGCACCCAGGCGAGCTGCACTACTATGGCCAGATAGCGGCGCTGAACGACTGCGTGTCTCGGCACATGTACAGCACGCGCTACCTGGTCCTCACGGACATCGACGAAGTGATCATCCCTTTGAAGCACACAAAATGGAAGGACCTCATGCGGTACTTGAACGACAAGTACGGCGCCGACATTTACACATTCGAAAACCACTTGTTTCCCTACACGGTATCGGAAGAGTTTCGGTCGAAGTTCCAGGCGTGGAACGCCATCCCGGGCGTCAACATCATGCGCCACATTAGACGCGAGCCAAACCTGCCGGAGGTCTTCAACCCGACCAAGATGATCCTGAACCCACGCGCGGTGCTGCAGACGTCGGTGCACAGTACGCTCAACGCGCTGGGCATCTCGCAGACGGTGCCCGGAGACATCGCGATCATGCACCACTACCGATCGCCCAAGCAGCCCGACCTGCCGCTCGACTCGCTGGTCGTGGACCTCACGCTGTGGAGATACAATGCCACTCTGATCAGAAATGTCAACAAGGTCCTCAACAGGGTCTTCTGGAATGAGTAGGCACAACGGGCGGCGGTGGCGGCGGTGGCGTTGATTGTCATCTTGCGTTTTTTGCGGTCTTGCAATTTGAGTTAAACACCGGTGTTTGTGAGTTTTCCGTTTGCGAATGTGGTCAATGTATGGGACATATTTATTTGCTAATCTTATGATTGCGTTTACAGTTAAAATTTGTTATCTTCATGTTTTTCTGCATTTGAATCCACCAGGGCACAATAGGGGTTGTATTGGTATATCTTATGGAAGCTAGGGAAGTTAACATTGGTTTATTTTAAACCAATCCTAATTATTTCTATTGCTTTTGGGAGTACCACTCGAAATGTTTCCAGGTTAAAACATTTAAAATGTGGCACAAATTGATTTAAATAAATGTTCAGTGTGCATGTTCTACCAGTCTCTAATGAGCTTATTGTTTTCATGACTCGTGTCCACGGAGGATAGTCAAATCCCAGAGGATGGTGGCAGGATTTTAAAAAGTAAATCCTGTGGTGATAAAAAAATGTACATACGATATTAAACTTTTAATTTGAGTGATAATTTGAATGACAGGTGTGTTTTGGGCCAAATGAGCTAGTAAAGACTCACATTAAACATAATAGATTCAGTAGGAATATATTTATACATCCAAATGTATATAGTTGTGTATTTGAATATGTATCAACACCAGCTGTTGATACATACAACTCATTTTAAATTATAAAGCCATGTTAATGTATTCCTAAACAATACATGGAGTTGACATTTCTGAATTGTTGCATTAGATAGTTTCGCGATGGATTATTCAGCAGAAATCATCATTATCACGTATTATCAATCTTGCAAACCAGTTTTAAACATATACAGCAAAATGCTATTACCATTCTTTATCTACATATATAATATCACAGATCTGTCCTGTCATTCTGTGACTGTGATTAACGCCCCCGGATTGGTTTAAGTGCGTCACGTGATCCCGAGCAAGCAGCCAACCAGAGGTGCGCCCCCCCCCCCCAAACATGTACGCCCCCGGATTGGTTTAAGTGTGTCACGTGACCGCGAGCAACCATCCAAGCAGAGATGAGCCCCTCCCAAACATGTACGCCCCCCGATGCTGCCCTGAGGCAGAGCCGTGCTCGGGCCGCTGCTGCCCTGAGGGAGATGGGTGAGGAGACAGGTAACAGGAGAAGGGTGAGTGAGAGTGAGGAGAAGGGTGAGAGTGAGTGAGGAGAAGGGTGATTGAGAATGGTGAGAGTGAGGAGAAGGGTGAGTGAGAGTGAGAAGGGTGAGTGAGAGTGAGAAGGGTGACAGTGAGAATGGTGAGAGTGAGGAGAAGGGTGAGTGACAGGAGAAAAGTGACAGGAGAAGGGTGAGTGAGCGTGAGAAGGGTGAGTGACAGGAGGATGGTGAGGAGAAGAGTGAGTGAGAGTGGAGAATATATGTAATTTGTACGTGTTTATCTTAGGGATGATTCTTTGGTAGAATACGTCAATACAAAACTTCCATAAATCGTTAACAAGTTTATATGCTTAACCCAGATATCATGGCACTTATGTATTTGTAATGAGAGTGCACCACCTACAGGACGACCGGGGGGTTATTGCAGACACGTGCTATGTTGTCTCACATCCAATCAGTAAGGGGGATCCCATCTGGGTGAAAGGTAAATGGGTAGAGCTAGCGGGAAGCCTCGAGAGCCCTCTAAAATGTTCCGAGAGGGGCGTGGCTAGAGGCGGAGCTTAGCACCGCCGAGAGGGATATAAGCAGAAGCAGCAGAGGACTCTGGGTCGTCGGTGTGAAGAGCCTGGGTCCGAACGTCGTCACCACCTGCGCTACCACCCATCGGCCACGTGGCGGGCTCCACCAGCTGAGCCTCCCCTCTCTCCGACACGCCGTCAGCCAGCGGCGAGGCGGAGAAGGAGTGAGTGCCACGGCGGCGGGAGGCAAAGCGTGCGCCGCCGTCCCGGGAGCAAGAGAGAAGCCAGCCGCGCAGGGAGACACGTGCTGTACTGCAACTTGAGAATAAATACAACTGAAGTTTAACCCATGTCGGAGACGCTGATTACATATTGATAAGTGGATGTTAATAAAACATGCAACTAGTCGTAGTCAAAACCTTCTGAAATGTATCCGTTCACAAAAGTTAACATTTAAAATCGTGACGTTTAACAATATTCACATGCAGCGGTTGGCAATTTTACGTTTCAACTTTCCAGGCACTCGGGTTTGTTAATTCAGAGAGTGAAACAGCAAGGGACATTCTCGTCTCTTTGTCCTGTGTTTGCCCTCGGGTGCAGTGAGTTTATGGTGTTTTGCCATGGGTCCTCCCTTGCTCTCTCAGAAATTCCCTGAGTCACTCCTTGGAAGAGTTATTCCTTTATGGCCTTTCATTAACGTTTCACCTTTTGCTACATGAGTTAGGTTTATTCCTGAGAAGCGAAATATTCGACGGCTTTAAGGCCATCCTCAGCTCTGGTTATTCTCATCATGCCCATCTGATCAATGTCTCTTGTATTATGTTTACCCGTTTCTCATAGTGCTGTTTTGGCTTCGTCATCTGGTTTTCCCAAGCTTCAGCATGCAGGGAACGTATATTTGTGTCCAAGGAGCCATGATATAAAAAATAGACAATATTACACTAACAGTTTTTTGGAAGAGGCATATATACAACAGGTGTGGGAGCATGGCGCTGAGGTTTAGCAAACTGTAAGTCCCAGGCTTCTATGGTCTGGCCTTCCCATAAACAAAACACGAGGAATGGTAATGGTGGTTGCTTACGCCTCCACCGACTATTAACACCAGTGGAGGGATGGAGGCAAGGCCGGTGAGTCAGATGCCTTCTATGACCTGTCACAAGTACTAGCTAAAGTCGCCCCTTGGGATGGAGTCATCCTGTCGGGTGACTTTAATGCCTGAGTGGGTCATGACACTGGCACCTGGGCCAGAGTGATTGGAAGGCATCGGCCAGAACAGCTCAATAACAATGGTAGGAGGCTGCTAGACTTCTATGCAGCACATTGGGCTTACCAACACGCTGTTCCGGCATCGGCGCATCCACACAGCATCATGGATGCACACTGGGTCCAAGCAGGGACATCTGCTGGACTATATAGTAACAGAACACCGAATGCAAGCCCATGTCCTTGACACCAGGACCTACCGTTGAGGTGATCTGCCCGTTGACCATATGCTTGACATCTGTAAGATTTTCCACTCCGGTGGTGGGTGTCCATCTAGGACACCATTCAAAGCCACATTGGCCTGGTCTCAGCTAGCTGATGAACGTTGCAAGTTAGAATGTCATCATCTCTTGCAGGAGAATACAAGTTAGGAAGCATTAAAGTCAGAACACAGATCAGAACATTTAATTAAATGACTGCGTGTTGTCTTGGTGTGGTCTGGGACTGTTTTGTTGGTGTTTTACTGCCTTGCCCTAGCTTGCGTTCGGTATTGATACATCGGCAGGCATGTATGTACTCATTTAATTTGTACTTAGATACTATATTTATAGTCGTACATTTTTAGTGACTTGCATTACTTTTTTCTATTTTGTACTCCTAACAAAATTGTATTGCTTGTTGTAACTTGATCCGCCCCTGCTGGACATTTGTGAAAAAGACCAGAAACCTTCACATTACAGGCATTGCAGAGTCCAATTCCAGTTGTTTCCAGACACTCACACCGCCACACGCAAGCCCGCACTTTGTTGAAGGAACTGGTTCCCAGAGAGTTGGCTGCAACAATCCAATGCAACCAATTTAACGGGGTTCAGGAGTTACATGAGGTGCATCCGAAAACGCTACATATTGACAGAAATAATTGAATCACGCTCTATTGGGGGCAGAGTGGTGCACCAGAATGTGTCTGGGATCGATTCCAGACTCGTGTGCTTTTTTGGGTGGGGTTGGCGTGTACTCCCCTTGTTCTGCATGAGGGTGAGTGAGCGTGTGAGTGAGTGGAGTTGGAATGTACTCCCCTTGTTCTGCATGAGGGTGAGTGAGCATGAGTGAGTGGAGTAGGAATGTACTCCCCTTGTTCTGCATGAGGGTGAGTGAGCATGTGAGTGGAGTTGGAATGTACTCCCCTTGTTCTGCATGAGGGTGAGTGAGCGTGTGAGTGAGTGGAGTTGGAATGTACTCCCCTTGTTCTGCATGAGGGTGAGTGAGCGTGTGAGTGGAGTTGGAATGTACTCCCCTTGTTCTGCATGAGGGTGAGTGAGCGTGTGAGTGAGTGGAGTTGGAATGTACTCCCCTTGTTCTGCATGAGGGTGAGTGAGCGTGTGAGTGGAGTTGGAATGTACTCCCCTTGTTCTGCATGAGGGTGAGTGAGCGTGTGAGTGAGTGGAGTTGGAATGTACTCCCCTTGTTCTGCATGAGGGTGAGTGAGCGTGTGAGTGGAGTTGGAATGTACTCCCCTTGTTCTACATGAGGGTGAGTGAGCATGTGAGTGAGTGGATTTGAAATGTACCGTGGCGAGGCCCTAATCCGCTGTGTACCAATGCTAATGATAACGAAAACGGGATGGCTGCGGCAGGACTCTGGGTGCACGCCTCGCCGCTAAGGCTGTTTTTACTATGCACACGCTGTGTAAGTGCGCGCGAGTGCCAGCAAGTGGGCCCCACGCTGAAACCCTGCAGCCCCGCGCACACCCTCTCATGCACACCGTCTCCCCACAAAAATCACAGACTCCACGCCGAGGCTCTACCCACACACACAGAAATGAACTAAAGTTTATTAACGGCACAAAAACCCGCTACCTGGAGGGGGAATATTTCGTGAGGAGAGCCTAGCCTAACTCTGCCTATGACCCCAGTTACACAAACGTCCTACCATGTACCTCGTAGCTGTTCTCACGGCTTCGCACAGACGCTATGAGAGTCAGAGGGAGAAGGACGAGCGAAACCCTTGCCTATCGCTGCCTCATAGCAGCACTCGCTGGCATCACATGGACGCTGCGAGCAGCTCGAGGAGGCAGGACGGCAGGCAGTGGGTCTGGATTGCCCGGAGGTTGAAGACAACTGCCCTAATCGTCCCGGGGCTCCCACCTTCATTCTCTAAACTTAAAAGGCCCAGGGTGGAATTGTACCGCGCGGCCAATCGCGCGCTTAACCTGCGCTGTCTAAATGGAGGGCCACGGGGTCTGCTGCCGCTCACCCATTGTCCTCCCGTGCTCATTAATTCTAACTCACTGGTCTGCTCTTCTGGCCAATTACTCCACACTCCGCCTATCCCAAGGTCGTGAGTAACTCATCGCGGTTGGTCCAGTGAACCTTTCTCTTCTGCGCCCATAAAATCTTCAGCCAATTTAGGGGCACCGCAGTGTAACCTGTCCTGTGGGGGGTCGGCCAATCTCCTGGCACCGGGAAACCGTGGGACTCTCCCTCTAGGCGCCCTTTAGATTAAAACCCGATGTGCCAGGAAACCCCCCGTCAGGACACTACTAGGGGGTGCGCTGTGTGCGGGTTGCGCGCTTAGTCGGGGGCCGGGAGGGGATTGTGGTGTTTGCGGAGTTGCTCCGTGGTCGTGGCACCACAACTGAGATGACTGGCCAATGCACCACCTGTGCCCCCACACAGTTTGTACACACACAGTGTGTACACACACACAGTTGTACACACACACAGTTTGTACACACACACACACAGTGTACACACACACAGTTTGTACACACACACACAGTGTACACACACAGTTTGTACACACACACACAGTGTACACACACACAGTTTGCACACACACACAGTGTGTACACACACACAGTTGTACACACACACAGAGTGTACACACACAGTTTGTACACACACACACAGTGTACACACAGTTTGTACACACACACAGTGTACACACACACAGTTTGTGTACACACATAGTGTGTACACACACAGTTTGTACACACACACAGTGTACACACACACAGTTTGTACACACACACAGAGTGTACACACAGTTTGTACACACACACAGTGTACACACACAGTTTGTACACACACACAGTGTACACACACACATACAGTTTGTACACACACACAGTGTACACACACACAGTTTGTACACACACACATACAGTGTACACACACAGTTTGTACACACACACAGTTTGTGCACACACACAGTTTGTACATACAGTGTACACACACACAGTGTACACACACACAGTTTGTACACAGTTTGAACACAGTTTGTACACATACACAGTTTGTACACACAGTGTACACACACACAGTTTGTACACAGTGTACACACACACACAGTTTGAACACACAGTGTACACACACAGTTTGTACACACACAGTGTATACACACACACAGTTTGTACACACACAGTTTGTACACACACACAGTGTACACACATACAGTTTGTACACATACAGTGTACACACACAGTTTGTACACACACACAGTGTACACACACACAGTTTGTACACACACAGTGTACACACATACAGTTTGTACACACACAGTGCACACACACACAGTTTGTACACACACACAGTTTGTACACACACACAGTTTGTACACACACAGTTTGTACACACGCACACAGTGTACACACAGTTTGTACACACACACACACAGTGTACACACAGTTTGTACACACACAGTGCACACATACACAGTTTGTACACACACAGTGTACACACACATTGTACACACACACACAGTGTACACACACACACAGTTTGTACACACAGTTTGTACACACACACAGTTTGTACACACACACAGTGTACACACACAGTGTATACACAGTTTGTACACCCATAAACAGTGTACACACACACAGTGCACACATACACAGTTTCTACACACACTGTACACACGACACACACAGTTTGTACACACACACAGTTTGTACACATACACAGTGTACACACACAGTTTGTACACACACACAGTTTGTACACACACACAGTGTACACACAATAATATCCACGTTTTTGTTGAGCTTACGCACCCAAGGGGTCTCTGTTGAAGAGAGGGAGCAATGGAAAATTAATCTAAATCAACTTAAACTCGAACTCCGCTCTGTGACGTCACCACTCAGCAATATCTCATCGGCGTGAAACGCCAGGCGGCGGTGTCCTTCGCTAGTGACTTCATGTCACCGAGGTATTCGGTGCGCTCTTGAGCGTGACGTCACCTCCGCTTGGTCACTGCAGAAATCTGTTCCGGTACAATCCTTATTTAGGTAAAGCTACGCCCAGTGACTGGCGGAACATTAACATCCTCGACAAATGGACCAAACTAATTAACATAATTTATTCATATTCTTAGTTTTTTCGGTAAAGTCACGTTGAAGAGAAACAACAAAATAACAAAATATATAAAACAATAAAAAATTCTCACGACGTTTCGACCATAACTCAAACGGTCATCATCAGGTGTGTCGGTTTGCATAAATTTATTTTTAAAACGGTACATTTATTTATTTATAAAAAAACGTTGGCGTCACGCGCAGCGATTTGGCAGTTTGCCCAGGACTAGTCCATCTATTTTTTTTTAAAAGAGGAGGGGGGAGACGAAATTTTTTATAATGTATGCTGTCTGAAAGCCACTGTAAGCGTGAACAATCAATCAAGAACTGAAATGATTTATCAAATCTTTCCAATGATTGCTAAGATAGAATCCATCTTCTCGGTTGAAATTGTCTCTGTGCTTGTATATGTGGATAGCCTCATGAACGAATCTCTCATGGAAGCCAGATGGCTTACAAAGAACCTCCGTCTTGGAAAAGTCAATGGCATGTGAGCCTACTGAATTAGAACAATGATCTGCTACGGCCGAGGTGTTAGTCCTACCGTGTTTAAGGTCTGCTTTATGTTCACGAATGCGGTCCGAGACATGGCGTTTGGTTTCTCCAATGTAACTACTACCACAGAGGCAACTTAGTTTGTAGACACCAGGGTATTGTATGTCCGGAATCACATCTTTTACAGACGGAACCAGATCACGGATTTTATGTAATGTGTTGAAACGGACCTGGATCTTGTGTTTATTCAAGATTTTGGAGATCTTTTTTGTGATCCCAGCAATGTAGGGTAAAGTGATGGTTTTGAAAGGCTCCTCAAGAGGGTTCTTCTTCATGGTTTGAGTGATAGCTTTGCGGATTGTATAGTCGGAGTAACCATTAGCCCTAAGAGCTTGGTGTACGTGCTTGAGTTCACTGCTTATGTGTTCCTGGTCGGATATGCATTGGGCTCTATGATACAGAGTCTTGATGAGAGAATTCTTCTGTGATGGATGGTGGTGGGAATCCGGTTTCAGATAAGCATCCGTATGGGTAGCTTTCCTGTAGACAGAGTGGCTCATTGAACCATCAGGTCTCTTTTTAATTAGGACATCCAAAAAAGGTATCTTGCCATCTATTTCGACTTCCATGGTAAATCTGATGGCTGGGTGTATGGAATTGATGTGGTCGAAGAATTGGTCTAGAGCAGGCCGGCCATGTGGCCAGATGACAAAAGTGTCATCCATGTACCTCTTCCATAAGGTTGGGCGCAGAGTGGCAGTCTGGATGGCGTCAGTCTCAAATTTCTCCATGAAAATGTTAGCTATAACTGGAGAAAGGGGGGAGCCCATTGGGGTGCCCTCAGTTTGTTTGTAGAAAGTTCCATTCCAAGTGAAGTATGTATTGGTTAAACAGTGTCTCACCAGGGGGGGTACCTCAGTGTTTAGTCCTTGATGAACCAAGTCTTCAATGATTGCAATGGTGTCAGGTACAGGAACCTTGGTGAATAAGGAAACTACATCAAAACTGACAAGCAGGTCGTCTGGGGACAGGGAAATACCCTTGATTGTTGATACCAGGTGAGTAGAATTTTGTACCGCAGAGGTGGTCTTTCCAGTGAAAGGACGCAGGATTTCAGACAAAAAACGAGCTAGTTTGTAGGTGGGGGAGCTGATAGTAGAGACTATGGGACGAAGAGGTGTATCAACTTTATGTATTTTTGGTAAGCCGTATAATCTTGGTGGCCTGGCAGCAGAAGGTTTCAACGAAAACTGTTTAGATTGATCAATTAATGCGGTTGAATCAGAAATTATTTTGTTGGTTTGTGTGACGAGGCTGTTGGTGGGATCTCTTTTTATTTTTGTATAACTACCATCGTCGAGTAATTCTTTAATTTTGTTGTTGTATTCTATTTTATCCATGATGACAGTAGCATTGCCTTTGTCAGCTGAGAGAACTACAATATCATTCCTCTTTTTTAATTTATATAATTCAAAACGCTCATCTTTGCTGAGGTTGCTAGCTGGCATCTTAGCGTTTTTGAGGGTTGTAGCGATTTCAGATCTTGCTACGTCTGCAGCGATGTGACCCAGAGAGCAATACGCACAGAACTAGATCAGTTAGACAAGACACTCTACAAATCACACTTATCATTGACGGCAATAATGTCCACATCGGATTGGGAACATGTAGACAATATGACTGCCTCTTCAGCTGCTACTATGTCGACCAAATGTAAGGAAAACCTGATTTCCAAATTTAACCTCCTCTTCAACAAAAGACCGGACCCACACACCAAAAAGTTAGACGTTAATAAAGTCGTAATTAATCGCAGTAACAGTTCTATTTCCGATGGTCTGAAATCCGTTTTAGCTAAAGGTCTAAACTTTGCAGTCACACCTAAACACATACCAGTTAATGATATAATTGCCCAAGTAGACGTTGCTCTCAGGGGCCTGGGTCACATCGCTGCAGACGTAGCAAGATCTGAAATCGCTGCAACCCTCAAAAACGCTAAGATGCCAGCTAGCAACCTCAGCAAAGATGAGCGTTTTGAATTATATAAATTAAAAAAGAGGAATGATATTGTAGTTCTCTCACCGTTAACACCGCGGTGCACGCACAGACACTAGTGACACTCGCTCGTGTCTCACCGTTAACACTGCGGTGCACGCACAGACACTAGTGACACTCGCTCGTGTCTCACCGTTAACACTGCGGTGCATGCACAGACACTAGTGACACTCGCTCGTGTCTCACCGTTAACACTGCGGTGCAGACACAGACACTAGTGACACTCGCTCGTGTCTCACCGTTAACACTGCGGTGCAGACACAGACACTAGTGACACTCGTGTGTCTCACCGTTAACACCGCGGTGCACACACAGACACTAGTGACACTCGCGCGTGTCTCACCATTAACACCGCGGTGCACGCACAGACACTAGTGACACTCGTGCGTGTCTCACCGTTAACACTGTGGTGCAGACACAGACACTAGTGACACTCGTGTGTGTCTCACCGTTAACACCGCGGTGCACACACAGACACTAGTGACACTCACGTGTGTCTCACCGTTAACACCGCGGTGCACACAGACACTAGTGACACTCGTGTGTGTCTCACCGTTAACACCGTTGGTGCACGCACAGACACTAGTGACACTCGTGTGTGTCTCACCGTTAACACCGTGGTGCACGCACAGACACGCGCCGGCGCGGGCCACCGTTGGTATTTTAATATGCGCGTGCGACACACCCACACTGAATTTTGATTTAAAGCTTTCGTGACTGCAGTAATTCATATTCTTAGTTCTTTCGGTAAAGTCACGTGACTTTACCGAAAGAACTAAGATTATACACCCACACTGATTTATAGTCACCCACACACCGTCGTACGCCGATCGCTGTCCCACCGCTCTTCACACGCACACATGCACCACGCGTCACAACGTCAGTCTGTGCTAAGATTTATTTCCGAATAGGGACACCCGTTTATGGCCCCCTCCAGCCAGCACCCTTCGGACAGCGCCTAACCTCCTGTCACCTGGCCGTCGCAGAGTGCGTCTATCCCCCAAGCTCGAGCTGACTGAATTGGCCCCCCTCCCCGTACCCACTCACCTCTTCGGCTGCCCCATGGGGGCTGGGGAAGATGCTCACCTTGGGGACTTTTTCTGTCCGACCGTTTCCAGCTCCACCCTGCATTGGTCGAACAGACGCTGAGGACGGCTGGTCTCCTCCGCCGCTCCAGAAGGACTCTGATTCAATCCGCCCCTCCGGCCCCCTTATGTCTCCAAAGCCCCCCTTAACCCCTGGGTCACATGACGTCATCCTGCGCATCCAATCGAATCCTCTTTACGGACGTTTTGAGCGCTCTGGCCGTTGGGAGGGTGGGGGGGTCGCGTCATTCCCCCCCTTCCCATTGTCTCTGTGCCTGCGTTCCTCGCCGTTGACTCATCGATAATCCCCTTGCTCCCTCCAACTTGAGTCAACTCTTATCTGCCTAGGGGCTTTTCCCTCCCACCCCACTGTTTACCCTGCCACTGGGTGCTGGCCTTGAGGTCCCCCCCCCCGTGTTGTGTATGCTTCATCAACACCCTTTGCTATGTCAGCTGAATTTAGCTTTTATAAATATTCCTTTTGTAGCCAGACAGCTGAAATTGTGTGCTCGGAGTTTTGGGTGAACATTCATTTTGAAGATACGAGGGCTTCCAGGCATGTTTATAACCATTTGCCCTCTCATTGAGTGCCACAACAGCCCGTGTGATGAATTTTTGAAATTTTTTCACGATATCATGAATATATGAATAATAAACACGTGTAAGTCGCGTGTGACTGTATATTTGCATTCCTCTGTGCCTCGATACTGACGTGTAGATGGTGTGGATATTCTTTTTTTCTGTCTGCAGCTGATGCTGGTCTGATGGAGCAAAGGCAGTCAGCACAGCAGCTTGGTACAACAAGCCAACAATGCAACCAGCGTGCATACAGCACGGATCGGACTGTAAATTTTACACAGCACCAGATAACTCGCACAGGAGAGAAACCCTTCAAGTGCAGTGTGTGTGGGAAGGCATTTTCATGCTCATCTGCTCTTGTAACACACCAGAGAACACACACAGGAGAGAAACCCTTCAAGTGCAGTGTGTGTGTGAAGGCATTTTCAGATTCGTCTAATCTTAAAACACACCAGAGAACACACACGGGAGAGAAACCCTTCAAGTGCAGTGTGTGTGGGAAGGCATTTTCACGGTCATCTGCTCTTAAAACACACCAGAGAACACACACGGGAGAGAAACCCCTCAAGTGCACTGTGTGTGGGAAGGCATTTTCACGGTCATCTGCTCTTAAAATACACCAGAGAACACACACGGGAGAGAAACCCTTCAAGTGCACTGTGTGTGGGAAGGCATTTTCAGATTCATCTGATCTTATAAAACACCAGCGAACACACACAGGAGAGAAGCCCTTCAAGTGCACTCTGTGTGAGAAGGCATTTGCACAGTCAGCAGTTCTTCAAAGACACCAGAGAACACATACAGGAGAGAAACCCTTCAAGTGCAGTGTGTGTGTGAAGGCATTTTCAGATTCGTCTAATCTTAAAACACACCAGAGAACACACACAGGAGAGAAACCCTTCAAGTGCAGTGTATGTGGGAAGGCATTTTCACGGTCATCTGCTCTTAAAACACACCAGAGAAGTCACACAGGCATCAGAAAATCCACAAGGAGCGGAGTCGGAGTCTGAAATCATCTTGTGAAAGTCAAAGTGCTGTAATGAGCCCATCCCTCATGAAACAAAAACCAGAATAAAATCCCAGCTTGGACACTTTTAAAGGTATCGAGGTGAAATATGAAGGGGTGAAGGTGAAATGTGGTGAAGTGATGGGGAAGAGCGAAAAAGTGACGTAAAATGTGAAGATGAAGATTCACCGCCAAAATGGGACCTTCACATCGATGGAGGCAACATAAAGCAGGAGGAGAATTCTGACCGTGAGAGCGAGGCAACTCCCAGCAGTTTGTGGAAGTGGAGGTGTGGGTGGACTTCTTCGACAATATGAAGTCAAATGGAGACCAGTTAGTCGATGTGTAAGCTTGAGACAATGAAGCTCCAATAGATTTACCTTTGTCAACCTGCAGAGTAAGAGCGGCCAGTATTTGTGGACCTGTGGGTTGGCTAGATCTCTAACCCGGAGAGAGAGTCAATAAGCTCCCAAGCATTCACGATGTTATAATATTTGCATTTATACGGTGCTTGCTTAATTGCCTCAGCAATTCGGAGTTTTGTATCATATCGCATCTCAAACACTCGAAGAGCATCCCCAAGTAGCAGCTGCCCCTGTGTGGCACAATGTGGTGGCCCTGCACCAGCCTGCATGTGGACAAGAGCCTGTCAGTAGGGGGCGATGATTGATGTGTCATCTCAGTTGTGTAGTTTGTAGGTAATGTTTTGAATTTGCAAAATTTTGACTCAGACGCCAGCATGCAATGGCCTACTCATTTTGAATGACACAATAGTATGTTTTACATACACTGTGAAGCAGATGGTGTATTTTTTTTAAAATACCTTCTTGTTAATATGATGTATCGTGATGCAGTATATTTCGCTGCAGTAATTCAATGTTAATATTCCCGTCAATAATTTAGAATGAATACTTGTCTGGTTTTGTGCATACTTGTAACATTTGATCTGTAAGGGTCAAACATTGAATAAGTGATGTTAGGACAAAGTGTGTGTGTGTTTTGGAAGTAACCTGTACAGATAACTCAGGTGAGACCCGTTGTTCTTGTGATACAGGTCAAAGGGCACTTTTGTGTTTCACGAAGTGTCTGCCTCTGGAGCAACTCATTGTCTTTGAAATAGGGAGCACGCTCGGATCATTCATCAGTTACAAGGCATACCACTTGAAAGTTACACGTATAGGAGGAGGTACATTCTCTACAACACGAATTGTAGTTTTGTCTTATGTGTTGACGTAGATTTTTTCTAACTGGGACTAGAAGTGCTCCTTGCTGATTGACGTCTGGATGTTCGTTACCTATCGGTTGAAGCAAACCCCACTGCTGTTGTTGAGACGCTGTCACAACATTTGCACACGAAGGACACATTCACGCAAGTACCCCATGCTCCGTTTTGAAGTTTTAAAATGAAACATCTTTGAATTGTGTTGTGTTTTGAATTAGATGATTTTATTTCTTCATTAAAAGTTAATTTTACATCTGGAAGACTTAGTTGAAAAGGACATTTCGTGTGAATTTTCTCTCGTCGTTAAGTAGACAATGGCCTTGCCGGGGGTTCGGTTCGATGCGGACTTTCACCTGGTAGGGGATTGCGGGATCGAGATAAGGCGACACGGAGCTGCTGGCCGTCTGCAGATCGATTCCAACGTAATGGAGCGTCTGTCCCTGTGCCTCTGTCGTTCGCATGCAGGGGGCGCGTGTAGGTTTACAGCGCCCCCTGCATGAAAACGACAAAGTGCAGCATTCATCACAAAGTTGTGCGTTTGTATTTTAAATGTTATTCTTTTATAAGGTGATGTTAATATCGAAAACTGACACATAGCTGGCATGCCATAAATAGGAAATTAACTCTGCTTATTCGTATCAATGTATTCATATATGTTGATGAACTGTTTTCAAGCAGATTTTGTGTCTCTAACAGCGACTACAGGGACCACGTGATTGTTTAAAAATGTCTTTGATTATAACTATAATTGCCTACAATTCGTCATGTGTAGCTTATTTAGACTATAATTTATTCACTACTCAAAATGTATTTACTTGAAAACATGGAGCTGATATTTATTCTTGGTTCTTTCGGTAAAGTCACGTAGAAGGGAAACAATAACAAAAATATAAAACAATTAAATTCTCACGACGTTTCGACTGCAACACAAGCAATCATCATCAGGTGTCACACAGGCACACACACAGAGACACAGGCACACACAGATACAGGCACACAGTGTGTACACACACTGTACACACACACACTGTACACACACACTGTACACAGTCTGTACACACAGTGTACACACGTACAGTGTGAACACAGAAACAGTGTGTACGTACACACACAGTGTGTACACACACACAGTCTGTACACACAGTGTACACACAGAAACAGTGTGTACACACAGAAACAGTGTATACACACAGAAAGTGTGTACACACTACAGAAAGTGTGTACACACTGTTTCTGTGTGTACACACACACACACGGTGTATACACAATAATGTCCACGTTGTTGCTGAGTTCACGCACCCAAGGGGTCTCTGTTGAAGAGATGGAGCAATGGAAAATTAATCTAAATCAACTTAAACTCCATCCCCGCTCTGTGACGTCACCACTCAGCATGACCTCGTCGGTGTGAAACGCCAGGGGGAGGTGTGCCTCGTTAGTGACGTCATGTCACCAAGGTATTCACCCCACCCCCGTCCACCGCGCCCTTGAGCGTGACGTCACCTCTGCCTGGTCACTGCCGATATCTGTTCCGGTACAATCCTTATTTGGGCAAAGCTACGCCCAGTGACTGGCGGCTCATTAACATAATTTGTCCGTTAAAGCCGTCGCGAGTTTATTGGGACGGGTTCAGCACACACAACCCCATCCCTCGACATATGGCCCGGGCTCATTAACATAATTTTATTCATAGAAATAGGTTTTACCCTTTTAACTGGCACAAAAAACTGACACCTTTATTCAAGGCATCATGTTTGCCAGTTAAAAGGGTAAAACCTATTTCTATATCTTGTTTCTGGCAAAAGAGGTCTCATAATATAATTTTATTCAGTTACGGAGCCGCTCGTGGGAGGGGAGTGTCTTGTACCCGGAAGTGACGTCATGTCACCTGCTGCTGCCGCGTGACGTCTTGAGGTAACAGGAAGCGATCGCTTCGCTCTTGCACTGAAATCCGAGGTGAGAAATTATTATCGTGTTGGTGTTCGTGGTTGTTGTGGTGGTGGTGGTTGTTGTTGTTTACCAAGGTAGAGCCTCTCTCTCGTAGGGATGTCAGTTGAGTAGCAGCGAGCATGGGAATCGATGTCCAGGTTGGAACTTTACAATGCGGGGCCTAGCCACGCGGGGCCTTGCCTCCTGCCCTCGCCTGATTGCATTTACTTTAATTATCTCTCTTAAGTTTAATTTGTCTTCACCCGGCTCGCCACTTTGTAACTTTGTTTTATTGTCAATATTCACGCAGTTTTTATTTTCTTTTGTTAGCAGGCCAAGCCCGCTTGAGCTGCTATACCGCTCTTGTTATCAGAAGCGACCTGCCCACAACAACACAAGGTGAGGCTTTGTCAACGTGTGTGAATGTTTTGACTTAAAACTTTGGTGACTGCAGGAATTAATATTCTTGGTTCTTTCGGTAAAGTCACGTACATAGAATATAAAATAACAGATAATAAATTTAATGAAAACTAAAAAAATTTTAAATGAAGCAAAAAACCCACGACGTTTCGATCGCAACACAAGTGGTCTTTATCTTATTAAATTTAATCTGTTATTTTTATTTTCTATCTACGTGACTTTACTGAAAGAACCAACAATACGTGCGTCCATGTCTATCGGTCAAAGACGCTAAGCGCGTGCCGCTGTTGACTCTGAATGTGTGGAGGGGAACACCTTCACCACGGGGAGAGAGAGACAGAGACACGGATAGCCTCGGCTATGTTGATTGATCCTTGATTCATTACTTGGTGGAGTGAGGAAGAATTAATGCTGAGCAGATGAAGGTGGCCAGGCATGGTGCTGGTCATACCGCCACCTGTTTACTCATGGCAGTGTGTGACAGTGTCAAGTTTGTTTGCAGTAAAGTCTATTAACTCTGTTGAACACGGAAGTTATATCAAGACAATAGTTTATTTTTGTTTTCCTCTGGAATGCTTTGTAAGAATGGAAACAGGAGGTGAACACAGCACACACATGCAGCTGAATTCGGAACTGTTCATCCCAGCATTCAAGGACATCTGAGCCTGGATTCACACCTCTAAGTTGCGATTGAACATTAAGTCATGCATTTCTGCAAAACACAAATAGTATTGTTTTCAACACCCTTTGCTATGTCAGCTGAATTTAGCTTTCATAAATATTCCTTTTGTAGTCAGACAGCCAAATTTGTGTGCTTAGAGTTTTGGGTTAACATTCATCTTGGAAGATATGAAGGCTTCCAGGCATATTAATGACATCTGCCCTCTCATTGTGTGCCCTAACAGCCCGTGGAGAGAAACCCTTCAGGTGCACTCTGTGCGTGAAGGCGTTTGCACGTTCATCAAATCTGATGAATTTGAGAAACTTTTCACTACATCATGAATATATTAATAAGTATAGACGTGTAAGTCACGTGTGCATTCCTCTGTGCCTGACGTGTAGATGGTGTGGATATTCTTTTTTTATGTCTGCAGCTGACGCTTCCTCTGCAGAATTGGTCTGATGGAGCAAAGGCACTCAGCGCAGCTCGGTACGACAAGTCAACAATGCGACCAGCGTGCATACAGCACGGACCGGACTGGAAATCTGACACGGCACCAGAGGAGTCACACAGGAGAGAAACCCTTCAAATGTACTGTGTGTAACAAGGCATTTGCATGGCCATCAGTTCTTCAGACCCACCAGAGAACACACACGGGAGAGAAACCCTTCAGGTGCAGTGTGTGTGGCAAGGCGTTTGCACAGTCATGTAATCTTGTAAAACACCAAAGAACACACACGGGAGAGAAACCCTTCAAGTGCAGTGTTTGTGGGAAGGCATTTGCACAGTCATCTGATCTTGTAAAACACCAGAGAACACACACAGGAGAGAAACCCTTCAAGTGTGCTCTGTGCGGGAAGCCATTTGCAGATTCATCAACTCTTCGAAGACACCAGAGAACAAAAAGGCATCACAAGGAGCGGAGTCGGAGTCTGAAATCAGCTTGTGAAAGTCAAAGTGCCGCAATGAGCCCATCCCTCATGAAACAAGAACCAGACGAAAATCCCAGCTTGGACACTTTTAAAGGTATCAAGGTCAAATATTAAGAGGTGATGGTGAAATGTGAAGAAGTGATAAGCGAAGAAGTGAAGGTAAAATGTGAAGATGAAGATTCATCTCCAGAATGGGACCTTTACATTGATGAAGGCAACGTGAAGCAGGAGGAGAATTCTGACTGATGCAGAGTGAGGCAACTCCCAGCAGTTTGTGGAAATGGAGGTGTGGGTGGACTTGCTCCTAGACAATACAAAGTCAAGTGGAGACCCGGTAGATGTGTAAGCCAGAGACGATGTCGCTACAATAGATGCACCTTTGTCACAGGCCTTTAATGACAGTAATGTGAAGGCTTATTAAATAGGCTTATTAATTAGGCTTATTAAATAGGTTTATTAAATAGACGTATTAAATAGGCTTATTAAATAGGCTCAATAAATAGGCTCATTAAATAGGCTCAATAAATAGGCTTATTAAATAGGCTCAATAAATAGGTTTATTAAATAGGCTCATTAAATACTTATTAAATAGGCTTATTAAATAGACTTATTAAATAGACTTATTAAATAGGCTTATTAAATAGGCTTATTAAATAGGCTTATTAAAAAGGCTTATTAAATAGGCTTATTAAATAGGCTCATTAAATACGTATTAAATAGGCTCAATAAATAGGCTTATTAAATAGGCTCAATAAATAGGCTTATTAAACAGGCTCATTAAATACTTATTAAATAGGCTTATTAAATAGACTTATTAAATAGACTTATTAAAAAGGCTTATTAAATAGACTTATTAAATAGGCTTATTAAAAAGGCTTATTAAATAGCCTTATTTCAGCAACTTAGACTTATTAAATAGGCTTATTTCAGCAACTTAGGCTTATTAAATAGGCTTATTCAGCAACTTAGGCTTATCAAATAGGCTTATTAAATAGGCTTATTTCAGCAACTTAGGCTTATTAAATAGGCTTATTCAGCAACTTAGGCTTATTATATAGGCTCATTCAATACTTATTAAATAGGCTTATTAAACAGGCTTATTAAATAGACTCATTAAATAGGCTCAATAAATAGGCTTATTAAATAGGCTTATTAATTAGGCTTATTAAATAGGTTTATTAAATAGACTTATTAAATAGGCTTATTAAATAGGCTCAATAAATAGGCTCATTAAATAGGCTCAATAAATAGGCTTATTAAATAGGCTCAATAAATAGGCTTATTAAATAGGCTCATTAAATACGTATTAAATAGGCTTATTAAATAGACTTATTAAATAGACTTATTAAATAGGCTTATTAAATAGGCTTATTAAATAGGCTTATTAAAAAGGCTTATTAAATAGGCTTATTAAATAGGCTCATTAAATACTTATTAAATAGGTTTATTAAATAGGCGTATTAAATAGGCTTATTAAAAAGGCTTATTAAATAGGCTTATTAAATAGACTTATTAAATTGCCTCATTAAATAGGCTTATTTTAGCAACTTAGGCTTATTAAATAGGCTTATTTCAGCAACTTAGGCTTATTAAATAGCGTTATTTCAGCAACTTAGACTTATTAAATAGGCTTATTCAGCAACTTAGGCTTATTAAATAGCCTTATTAAATAGGCTTATTTCAGCAACTTAGGCTTATTAAATAGGCTTATTTCAGCAACTTAAACTTATTAAAAAGGCTTATTTCAGCAACTTAGGCTTATTAAATAGGCTTATTCAGCAACTTAGGCGTATTAAATAGGCTTATTTCAGCAACTTAGACTTATTAAATAGGCCTATTAAATAGGCTTATTAAATAGACTTATTAAATAGGCTCATTAAATACTTATTAAGTAGGCTTATTAACTAGACTTATTAAATAGACCTATTAAATAGGCTTATTAAATAGACTTATTAAATAGGCTTATTAAAAATGCTCATTAAATACTTATTAAATGTGTTTATTAAATAGGCGTATTAAATAGGTATATTAAATAGGCTTATTAAATAGGCTTATTAAATAGGCGTATTAAATAGGCTCAATAAATAGGCTTATTAAATAGGCTCAATAAATAGGCTTATTAAATAGGCTCAATAAATAGGCTTATTAAATAGGCTCAATAAATAGGCTTATTAAATAGGCTCATTAAATACTTATTAAATAGGCTTATCAAATAGACTTATTAAATAGCCTTATTAAATAGGCTTATTAAATAGACTTATTAAATAGGCTTATTAAAAAGGCTTATTAAATAGACTTATTAAAAAGGCTCATTAAATACTTATTAAATATGTTTATTAAATAGGCGTATTAAATAGGCTTATTAAATAGGCTTATTAAATAGGCTTATTAAATAGACTTATTAAATAGCCTCATTAAATAGGCTTATTTTAGCAACTTAGGCTTATTAAATAGGTTTACTTCAGCAACTTAGACTTATTAAATAGCCTTATTAAATAGGCTTATTAAACAGGCTTATTAAATAGACTCATTAAATAGGCTCAATAAATAGGCTTATTAAATAGGCTTATTAATTAGGCTTATTAAATAGGTTTATTAAATAGACTTATTAAATAGGCTTATTAAATAGGCTCAATAAATAGGCTCATTAAATAGGCTCAATAAATAGGCTTATGAAATAGGCTCAATAAATAGGTTTATTAAATAGGCTCATTAAATACTTATTAAATAGGCTTATTAAATAGACTTATTAAATAGACTTATTAAATAGGCTTATTAAATAGGCTTATTAAATAGGCTTATTAAAAAGGCTTATTAAATAGGCTTATTAAATAGGCTCATTAAATACGTATTAAATAGGCTCAATAAATAGGCTTATTAAATAGGCTCAATAAATAGGCTTATTAAATAGGCTCATTAAATACTTATTAAATAGGCTTATTAAATAGACTTATTAAATAGACTTATTAAAAAGGCTTATTAAATAGACTTATTAAATAGGCTTATTAAAAAGGCTTATTAAATAGCCTTATTTCAGCAACTTAGACTTATTAAATAGGCTTATTTCAGCAACTTAGGCTTATTAAATAGGCTTATTCAGCAACTTAGGCTTATCAAATAGGCTTATTAAATAGGCTTATTTCAGCAACTTAGGCTTATTAAATAGGCTTATTCAGCAACTTAGGCTTATTAAATAGGCTCATTCAATACTTATTAAATAGGCTTATTAAACAGGCTTATTAAATAGACTCATTAAATAGGCTTATTAAATAGGCTTATTAATTAGGCTTATTAAATAGGTTTATTAAATAGACTTATTAAATAGGCTTATTAAATAGGCTCAATAAATAGGCTCATTAAATAGGCTCAATAAATAGGCTTATTAAATAGGCTCAATAAATAGGCTTATTAAATAGGCTCATTAAATACGTATTAAATAGGCTTATTAAATAGACTTATTAAATAGGCTTATTAAATAGGCTTATTAAAAAGGCTTATTAAATAGGCTTATTAAATAGGCTCATTAAATACTTATTAAATAGGTTTATTAAATAGGCGTATTAAATAGGCTTATTAAAAAGGCTTATTAAATAGGCTTATTAAATAGACTTATTAAATTGCCTCATTAAATAGGCTTATTTTAGCAACTTAGGCTTATTAAATAGGCTTATTTCAGCAACTTAGGCTTATTAAATAGCGTTATTTCAGCAACTTAGACTTATTAAATAGGCTTATTCAGCAACTTAGGCTTATTAAATAGCCTTATTAAATATGCTTATTTCAGCAACTTAGGCTTATTAAATAGGCTTATTTCAGCAACTTAGACTTATTAAAAAGGCTTATTTCAGCAACTTAGGCTTATTAAATAGGCTTATTCAGCAACTTAGGCTTATTAAATAGCGTTATTTCAGCAACTTAGACTTATTAAATAGGCCTATTAAATAGGCTTATTAAATAGACTTATTAAATAGGCTCATTAAATACTTATTAAGTAGGCTTATTAACTAGACTTATTAAATAGACCTATTAAATAGGCTTATTAAATAGACTTATTAAATAGGCTTATTAAAAATGCTCATTAAATACTTATTAAATGTGTTTATTAAATAGGCGTATTAAATAGGCTTACTAAATAGGCTTATTAAATAGGCTTATTAAATAGGCTCAATAAATAGGCTTATTAAATAGGCTCAATAAATAGGCTTATTAAATAGGCTCAATAAATAGGCTTATTAAATAGGCTCAATAAATAGGCTTATTAAATAGGCTCATTAAATACTTATTAAATAGGCTTATCAAATAGACTTATTAAATAGCCTTATTAAATAGGCTTATTAAATAGACTTATTAAATAGGCTTATTAAAAAGGCTTATTAAATAGACTTATTAAAAAGGCTCATTAAATACTTATTAAATATGTTTATTAAATAGGCGTATTAAATAGGCTTATTAAATAGGCTTATTAAATAGGCTTATTAAATAGGCTTATTAAATAGACTTATTAAATAGCCTCATTAAATAGGCTTATTTTAGCAACTTAGGCTTATTAAATATTTTTATTTCAGCAACTTAGACTTATTAAATAGCCTTATTAAATAGGCTTATTTCAGCAACTTAGGCTTATTAAATAAGCTTATTTCAGCAACTTATGCTTATTAAATAGCCTTATTAAACAGGTTTATTTCAGCAACTTAGGCGTATTAAATAGCATTTTTAAATCAGCAACTTAGGCTCATTATATAGCCTTATTAAATAGGCTTATTTCAGCAACTTAGGCTTATTAAATAGGCTTATTTCAGCAACTTAAACTTATTAAATAGCCTTATTTCAGCAACTTAGGCTTATTAAATAGCCTTATTTCAGCAACTTAGACTTATTAAATAGGCTTATTCAGCAACTTAGGCTTATTAAATAGCCTTATTAAATAGGCTTATTTCAGCAACTTAGACTTATTAAATAGGTTTATTCAGCAACTTAGGCTTATTAAATAGGCTTATTCAGCAACTTAGGCTTATTAAATAGGCTTATTTCAGCAACTTAGGCTTATTAAATAGGCTCATTCAGCAACTTAGGCTTATTAAATAGGCTTATTTCAGCAACTTAGACTTATTAAATAGGCCTATTATATAGGCTTATTAAATAGGCTTATTTCAGCAACTTAGACTTATTTAATAGGCCTATTAAATAGGCTTATTAAATAGGCTTATTTCAGCAACTTAGGCTTATTAAACAGGCTTATTAAATAGGCTTATTTCAGCAACTTAGGCTTATTAAATAGGCTTATTTCAGCAACTTAGGCTTATTAAATAGCGTTATTTCAGCAACTTAGACTTATTAAATAGGCTTATTCAGCAACTTAGGCTTATTAAATAGCCTTATTAAATATGCTTATTTCAGCAACTTAGGCTTATTAAATAGGCTTATTTCAGCAACTTAGACTTATTAAAAAGGCTTATTTCAGCAACTTAGGCTTATTAAATAGGCTTATTCAGCAACTTAGGCTTATTAAATAGCGTTATTTCAGCAACTTAGACTTATTAAATAGGCCTATTAAATAGGCTTATTAAATAGACTTATTAAATAGGCTCATTAAATACTTATTAAGTAGGCTTATTAACTAGACTTATTAAATAGACCTATTAAATAGGCTTATTAAATAGACTTATTAAATAGGCTTATTAAAAATGCTCATTAAATACTTATTAAATGTGTTTATTAAATAGGCGTATTAAATAGGCTTACTAAATAGGCTTATTAAATAGGCTTATTAAATAGGCTCAATAAATAGGCTTATTAAATAGGCTCAATAAATAGGCTTATTAAATAGGCTCAATAAATAGGCTTATTAAATAGGCTCAATAAATAGGCTTATTAAATAGGCTCATTAAATACTTATTAAATAGGCTTATCAAATAGACTTATTAAATAGCCTTATTAAATAGGCTTATTAAATAGACTTATTAAATAGGCTTATTAAAAAGGCTTATTAAATAGACTTATTAAAAAGGCTCATTAAATACTTATTAAATATGTTTATTAAATAGGCGTATTAAATAGGCTTATTAAATAGGCTTATTAAATAGGCTTATTAAATAGGCTTATTAAATAGACTTATTAAATAGCCTCATTAAATAGGCTTATTTTAGCAACTTAGGCTTATTAAATATTTTTATTTCAGCAACTTAGACTTATTAAATAGCCTTATTAAATAGGCTTATTTCAGCAACTTAGGCTTATTAAATAAGCTTATTTCAGCAACTTATGCTTATTAAATAGCCTTATTAAACAGGTTTATTTCAGCAACTTAGGCGTATTAAATAGCATTTTTAAATCAGCAACTTAGGCTCATTATATAGCCTTATTAAATAGGCTTATTTCAGCAACTTAGGCTTATTAAATAGGCTTATTTCAGCAACTTAAACTTATTAAATAGCCTTATTTCAGCAACTTAGGCTTATTAAATAGCCTTATTTCAGCAACTTAGACTTATTAAATAGGCTTATTCAGCAACTTAGGCTTATTAAATAGCCTTATTAAATAGGCTTATTTCAGCAACTTAGACTTATTAAATAGGTTTATTCAGCAACTTAGGCTTATTAAATAGGCTTATTCAGCAACTTAGGCTTATTAAATAGGCTTATTTCAGCAACTTAGGCTTATTAAATAGGCTCATTCAGCAACTTAGGCTTATTAAATAGGCTTATTTCAGCAACTTAGACTTATTAAATAGGCCTATTATATAGGCTTATTAAATAGGCTTATTTCAGCAACTTAGACTTATTTAATAGGCCTATTAAATAGGCTTATTAAATAGGCTTATTTCAGCAACTTAGGCTTATTAAACAGGCTTATTAAATAGGCTTATTTCAGCAACTTAGGCTTATTAAATAGGCTTATTTCAGCAACTTAGGCTTATTAAATAGGCTTATTTCAGCAACTTAGACTTATTAAATAGGCCTATTATATAGGCTTATTAAATAGGCTTATTTCAGCAACTTAGACTTATTTAATAGGCCTATTAAATAGGCTTATTAAATAGGCTTATTTCAGCAACTTAGGCTTATTAAACAGGCTTATTAAATAGGCTTATTTCAGCAACTTAGGCTTATTAAATAGGCTTATTTCAGCAACTTAGACTTATTAAATAGCCTTATTTCAGCAACTTACACTTATTAAATAGGCTTATTTCAGCAACTTAGGCTTATTAAATAGCCTAATTAAGTAGGCTTATTTCAGCAACTTGGGCTTATTAAATAGGCTTATTTCAGCAACTTACGCTGATTAAAAACGCTTATTTCAGCAACTTAGACTTATTAAATAGCCTTATTTCAGCAACTTAGACTTATTAAATAGGCTTATTTCAGCAACTTATTCTTATTAAATATACTTATTTCAGCAACTTAGGCTTATTAAATAGGCTTATTTCAGCAACTTGGACTTATTAAATAGCCTTATTTCAGCAACTTAGGCTTATTAAATAGGCTTATTTCAGCAACTTAGGCTTATTAAATAGGCTTATTCAGCAACTTAGGCTTATCAAATAGGCTTATTAAATAGGCTTATTTCAGCAACTTAGGCTTATTAAATAGGCATATTCAGCAACTTAGGCTTATTAAATAGGCTCATTCAATACTTATTAAATAGGCTTATTAAACAGGCTTATTAAATAGACTCATTAAATAGGCTCAATAAATAGGCTTATTAAATAGGCTTATTAATTCGGCTTATTAAATAGGTTTATTAAATAGACTTATTAAATAGGCTTATTAAATAGGCTCAATAAATAGGCTCATTAAATAGGCTCAATAAATAGGCTTATTAAATAGGCTCAATAAATAGGTTTATTAAATAGGCTCATTAAATACTTATTAAATAGGCTTATTAAATAGACTTATTAAATAGACTTATTAAATAGGCTTATTAAATAGGCTTATTAAATAGGCTTATTAAAAAGGCTTATTAAATAGGCTTATTAAATAGGCTCATTAAATACTTATTAAATAGGTTTATTAAATAGGCGTATTAAATAGGCTTATTAAATAGGCTTATTAAATAGGCTTATTAAATAGACTTATTAAATAGCCTCATTAAATAGGCTTATTTTAGCAACTTAGGCTTATTAAATAGGCTTATTTCAGCAACTTAGGCTTATTAAATAGCGTTATTTCAGCAACTTAGACTTATTAAATAGGCTTATTCAGCAACTTAGGCTTATTAAACAGCCTTATTAAATAGGCTTATTTCAGCAACTTAGGCTTATTAAATAGGCTTATTTCCGCAACTTAGACTTATTAAATAGGCCTATTAAATAGGCTTATTAAATAGACTTATTAAATAGGCTCATTAAATACTTATTAAGTAGGCTTATTAACTAGACTTATTAAATAGACTTATTAAATAGGCTTATTAAATAGACTTATTAAATAGGCTTATTAAAAATGCTCATTAAATACTTATTAAATGTGTTTATTAAATAGGCGTATTAAAAAGGCTTATTAAATAGGCTTATTAAATAGGCTTATTAAATAGACTTATTAAATAGGCTTATTAAATAGGCTTATTTTAGCAACTTGGGCTTATTAAATAGGTTTATTTCAGCAACTTAGACTTATTAAAGAGCCTTATAAAATAGGCTTATTTCAGCAACTTAGGCTTATTAAATAAGCTTATTTCAGCAACTTATGCTTATTAAATAGCCTTATTAAACAGGTTTATTTCAGCAACTTAGGCTTATTAAATAGCATTTTTAAATAGGTTTATTTCAGCAACTTAGACTTATTAAATATACCTTTTTAAATAGGCTTAGTTCAGAAACACAGGCTTATTAAATAGTCTTATTTCAGCAACTTAGGCTCATTAAATAGCCTTATTAAATAGGCTTATTTCAGCAACTTAGGCTTATTAAATAGGCTTATTTCAGCAACTTAGACTTATTAAATAGCCTTATTTCAGCAACTTAGGCTTATTAAATAGCCTTATTAAATAGGCTTATTTCAGCAACTTAGACTTATTAAATAGGTTTATTCAGCAACTTAGGCTTATTAAATAGGCTTATTCAGCAACTTAGGCTTATTAAATAGGCTTATTTCAGCAACTTAGGCGTATTAAATAGGCTCATTCAGAAACTTAGGCTTATTAAATAGGCTTATTTCAGCAACTTAGACTTATTAAATAGGCCTATTAAATAGACTGATTAAATAGGCTCATTAAATACTTATGAAATAGGCTTATTAAATAGACTTATTAAATAGGCTCAATAAAGAGGCTTATTAAATAGGCTTATTAAATAGGCTTATTAAATAGGCTCAATAAATAGGCTTATTAAATAGGCTTATTAAATAGGCCTATTAAATAGGCCTATTAAATAGACTTATTAAATAGGCTCAATAAATAGGCTTATTAAATAGGCTTATTAAATAGGCTTATTAAATAGGCTCAATAAATAGGCTTATTAAATAGGCTCAATAAATAGGCTTATTAAATAGGCTCATTAAATACTTATTAAATAGGCTTATTAAATAGGCTTATTAAATAGGCTTATTAAATAGGCATATTAAATAGGCTTATTAAATAGGCTTATTAAATAGACTTATTAAATAGCCTCATTAAATAGGCTTATTTTAGCAACTTAGGCTTATTAAATAGGTTTATTTCAGCAACTTAGACTTATTAAATAGCCTTATTAAATAGGCTTATTTCAGCAACTCAGGCTTATTAAATAGGCTTATTTCAGCAACTTATGCTTATTAAATAGCCTCATTAAACAGGTTTATTTCAGCAGCTTAGGCTTATTAAATAGTATTTTTAAATAGGCTTAGTTCAGAAACTTAGGCTTATTAAATAGGCTTATTCAGCAACTTAGGCTTATTAAATAGGCTTATTTCAGCAACTTAGGCTTATTAAATAGGCTCATTCAGAAACTTAGGCTTATTAAATAGGCTTATTTCAGCAACTTAGACTTATTAAATAGGCCTATTAAATAGACTGATTAAATAGGCTCATTAAATACTTATGAAATAGGCTCATTAAATAGACTTATTAAATAGGCTCAATAAAGAGGCTTATTAAATAGGCTCAATAAATAGGCTTATTAAATAGGCTCAATAAATAGGCTAATTAAATAGGCTCAATAAATAGGCTTATTAAATAGGCTCATTAAATACTTATTAAATAGGCTTATTAAATAGACTTATTAAATAGACTTATTAAATAGGCTTATTAAATAGGCATATTAAATAGACTTATTAAATAGGCTCAATAAATAGGCTTATTAAATAGACTTATTAAATAGGCTCAATAAATAGGCTTATTAAATAGGCTCAATAAATAGGCTTATTAAATAGGCTCATTAAATACTTATTAAATAGGCTTATTAAATAGACTTATTAAATAGACTTATTAAATAGGCTTATTAAATAGACTTATTAAATAGGCTTATTAAAAAGGCTTATTAAATAGACTTAATACATAGGCTCATTAAATACTTATTAAATAGGTGTATTAAATAGGCGTATTAAATAGGCTTATTAAATAGGCTTATTAAATAGACTTATTAAATAGCCTCATTAAATAGGCTTATTTCAGCAACTTATGCTTATTAAATAGCCTTATTAAACAGGTTTATTTCAGCAACTTAGGCTTATTAAATAGCATTTTTAAATAGGTTTATTTCAGCAACTTAGACTTATTAAATATACCTTTTTAAATAGGCTTAGTTCAGAAACACAGGCTTATTAAATAGTCTTATTTCAGCAACTTAGGCTCATTAAATAGCCTTATTAAATAGGCTTATTTCAGCAACTTAGGCTTATTAAATAGGCTTATTTCAGCAACTTAGACTTATTAAATAGCCTTATTTCAGCAACTTAGGCTTATTAAATAGCCTTATTAAATAGGCTTATTTCAGCAACTTAGACTTATTAAATAGGTTTATTCAGCAACTTAGGCTTATTAAATAGGCTTATTCAGCAACTTAGGCTTATTAAATAGGCTTATTTCAGCAACTTAGGCGTATTAAATAGGCTCATTCAGAAACTTAGGCTTATTACATAGGCTTATTTCAGCAACTTAGACTTATTAAATAGGCCTATTAAATAGACTGATTAAATAGGCTCATTAAATACTTATGAAATAGGCTTATTAAATAGACTTATTAAATAGGCTCAATAAAGAGGCTTATTAAATAGGCTTATTAAATAGGCTTATTAAATAGGCTCAATAAATAGGCTTATTAAATAGGCTTATTAAATAGGCCTATTAAATAGGCCTATTAAATAGACTTATTAAATAGGCTCAATAAATAGGCTCATTAAATAGGCTTATTAAATAGGCTTATTAAATAGGCTTATTAAATAGGCTCAATAAATAGGCTTATTAAATAGGCTCAATAAATAGGCTTATTAAATAGGCTCATTAAATACTTATTAAATAGGCTTATTAAATAGGCTTATTAAATAGGCTTATTAAATAGGCATATTAAATAGGCTTATTAAATAGGCTTATTAAATAGACTTATTAAATAGCCTCATTAAATAGGCTTATTTTAGCAACTTAGGCTTATTAAATAGGTTTATTTCAGCAACTTAGACTTATTAAATAGCCTTATTAAATAGGCTTATTTCAGCAACTCAGGCTTATTAAATAGGCTTATTTCAGCAACTTATGCTTATTAAATAGCCTCATTAAACATGTTTATTTCAGCAGCTTAGGCTTATTAAATAGTATTTTTAAATAGGCTTAGTTCAGAAACTTAGGCTTATTAAATAGGCTTATTCAGCAACTTAGGCTTATTAAATAGGCTTATTTCAGCAACTTAGGCTTATTAAATAGGCTCATTCAGAAACTTAGGCTTATTACATAGGCTTATTTCAGCAACTTAGACTTATTAAATAGGCCTATTAAATAGACTGATTAAATAGGCTCATTAAATACTTATTAAATAGACTTATTAAATAGGCTCAATAAAGAGGCTTATTAAATAGGCTTATTAAATAGGCTTATTAAATAGGCTCAATAAATAGGCTTATTAAATAGGCTTATTAAATAGGCCTATTAAATAGACTTATTAAATAGGCTCAATAAATAGGCTTATTAAATAGGCTTATTAAATAGGCTTATTAAATAGGCTCAATAAATAGGCTTATTAAATAGGCTCAATAAATAGGCTTATTAAATAGGCTCATTAAATACTTATTAAATAGGCTTATTAAATAGGCTTATTAAATAGGCTTATTAAATAGGCTTATTAAATAGGCATATTAAATAGGCTTATTAAATAGGCTTATTAAATAGACTTATTAAATAGACTTATTAAATAGGCTTATTAAATAGACTTATTAAATAGGCTTATTAAAAAGGCTTATTAAATAGACTTAATACATAGGCTCATTAAATACTTATTAAATAGGTGTATTAAATAGGCGTATTAAATAGGCTTATTAAATAGGCTTATTAAATAGACTTATTAAATAGCCTCATTAAATAGGCTTATTTCAGCAACTTATGCTTATTAAATAGCCTTATTAAACAGGTTTATTTCAGCAACTTAGGCTTATTAAATAGCATTTTTAAATAGGTTTATTTCAGCAACTTAGACTTATTAAATATACCTTTTTAAATAGGCTTAGTTCAGAAACACAGGCTTATTAAATAGTCTTATTTCAGCAACTTAGGCTCATTAAATAGCCTTATTAAATAGGCTTATTTCAGCAACTTAGGCTTATTAAATAGGCTTATTTCAGCAACTTAGACTTATTAAATAGCCTTATTTCAGCAACTTAGGCTTATTAAATAGCCTTATTAAATAGGCTTATTTCAGCAACTTAGACTTATTAAATAGGTTTATTCAGCAACTTAGGCTTATTAAATAGGCTTATTCAGCAACTTAGGCTTATTAAATAGGCTTATTTCAGCAACTTAGGCGTATTAAATAGGCTCATTCAGAAACTTAGGCTTATTACATAGGCTTATTTCAGCAACTTAGACTTATTAAATAGGCCTATTAAATAGACTGATTAAATAGGCTCATTAAATACTTATTAAATAGGCTTATTAAATAGGCTTATTAAATAGGCATATTAAATAGGCTTATTAAATAGGCTTATTAAATAGACTTATTAAATAGCCTCATTAAATAGGCTTATTTTAGCAACTTAGGCTTATTAAATAGGTTTATTTCAGCAACTTAGACTTATTAAATAGCCTTATTAAATAGGCTTATTTCAGCAACTCAGGCTTATTAAATAGGCTTATTTCAGCAACTTATGCTTATTAAATAGCCTCATTAAACAGGTTTATTTCAGCAGCTTAGGCTTATTAAATAGTATTTTTAAATAGGCTTAGTTCAGAAACTTAGGCTTATTAAATAGGCTTATTCAGCAACTTAGGCTTATTAAATAGGCTTATTTCAGCAACTTAGGCTTATTAAATAGGCTCATTCAGAAACTTAGGCTTATTACATAGGCTTATTTCAGCAACTTAGACTTATTAAATAGGCCTATTAAATAGACTGATTAAATAGGCTCATTAAATACTTATTAAATAGACTTATTAAATAGGCTCAATAAAGAGGCTTATTAAATAGGCTTATTAAATAGGCTTATTAAATAGGCTCAATAAATAGGCTTATTAAATAGGCTTATTAAATAGGCCTATTAAATAGACTTATTAAATAGGCTCAATAAATAGGCTTATTAAATAGGCTTATTAAATAGGCTTATTAAATAGGCTCAATAAATAGGCTTATTAAATAGGCTCAATAAATAGGCTCATTAAATACTTATTAAATAGGCTTATTAAATAGGCTTATTAAATAGGCTTATTAAATAGGCTTATTAAATAGACTTATTAAATAGACTTATTAAATAGGCTTATTAAATAGGCTTATTAAATAGACTTATTAAATAGCCTCATTAAATAGGCTTATTTCAGCAACTTATGCTTATTAAATAGCCTTATTAAACAGGTTTATTTCAGCAACTTAGGCTTATTAAATAGCATTTTTAAATAGGTTTATTTCAGCAACTTAGACTTATTAAATATACCTTTTTAAATAGGCTTAGTTCAGAAACACAGGCTTATTAAATAGTCTTATTTCAGCAACTTAGGCTCATTAAATAGCCTTATTAAATAGGCTTATTTCAGCAACTTAGGCTTATTAAATAGGCTTATTTCAGCAACTTAGACTTATTAAATAGCCTTATTTCAGCAACTTATGCTTATTAAATAGCCTTATTAAACAGGTTTATTGCAGCAACTTAGGCTTATTAAATAGCATTTTTAAATAGGTTTATTTCAGCAACTTAGACTTATTAAATATACCTTTTTAAATAGGCTTAGTTCAGAAACACAGGCTTATTAAATAGTCTTATTTCAGCAACTTAGGCTCATTAAATAGCCTTATTAAATAGGCTTATTTCAGCAACTTAGGCTTATTAAATAGGCTTATTTCAGCAACTTAGACTTATTAAATAGCCTTATTTCAGCAACTTAGGCTTATTAAATAGCCTTATTAAATAGGCTTATTTCAGCAACTTAGACTTATTAAATAGGTTTATTCAGCAACTTAGGCTTATTAAATAGGCTTATTCAGCAACTTAGGCTTATTAAATAGGCTTATTTCAGCAACTTAGGCGTATTAAATAGGCTCATTCAGAAACTTAGGCTTATTACATAGGCTTATTTCAGCAACTTAGACTTATTAAATAGGCCTATTAAATAGACTGATTAAATAGGCTCATTAAATACTTATGAAATAGGCTTATTAAATAGACTTATTAAATAGGCTCAATAAAGAGGCTTATTAAATAGGCTTATTAAATAGGCTTATTAAATAGGCTCAATAAATAGGCTTATTAAATAGGCTTATTAAATAGGCCTATTAAATAGACTTATTAAATAGGCTCAATAAATAGGCTTATTAAATAGGCTTATTAAATAGGCTTATTAAATAGGCTCAATAAATAGGCTTATTAAATAGGCTCAATAAATAGGCTTATTAAATAGGCTCATTAAATACTTATTAAATAGGCTTATTAAATAGGCTTATTAAATAGGCTTATTAAATAGGCTTATTAAATAGGCATATTAAATAGGCTTATTAAATAGGCTTATTAAATAGACTTATTAAATAGACTTATTAAATAGGCTTATTAAATAGACTTATTAAATAGGCTTATTAAAAAGGCTTATTAAATAGACTTAATACATAGGCTCATTAAATACTTATTAAATAGGTGTATTAAATAGGCGTATTAAATAGGCTTATTAAATAGGCTTATTAAATAGACTTATTAAATAGCCTCATTAAATAGGCTTATTTCAGCAACTTATGCTTATTAAATAGCCTTATTAAACAGGTTTATTTCAGCAACTTAGGCTTATTAAATAGCATTTTTAAATAGGTTTATTTCAGCAACTTAGACTTATTAAATATACCTTTTTAAATAGGCTTAGTTCAGAAACACAGGCTTATTAAATAGTCTTATTTCAGCAACTTAGGCTCATTAAATAGCCTTATTAAATAGGCTTATTTCAGCAACTTAGGCTTATTAAATAGGCTTATTTCAGCAACTTAGACTTATTAAATAGCCTTATTTCAGCAACTTAGGCTTATTAAATAGCCTTATTAAATAGGCTTATTTCAGCAACTTAGACTTATTAAATAGGTTTATTCAGCAACTTAGGCTTATTAAATAGGCTTATTCAGCAACTTAGGCTTATTAAATAGGCTTATTTCAGCAACTTAGGCGTATTAAATAGGCTCATTCAGAAACTTAGGCTTATTACATAGGCTTATTTCAGCAACTTAGACTTATTAAATAGGCCTATTAAATAGACTGATTAAATAGGCTCATTAAATACTTATTAAATAGGCTTATTAAATAGGCTTATTAAATAGGCATATTAAATAGGCTTATTAAATAGGCTTATTAAATAGACTTATTAAATAGCCTCATTAAATAGGCTTATTTTAGCAACTTAGGCTTATTAAATAGGTTTATTTCAGCAACTTAGACTTATTAAATAGCCTTATTAAATAGGCTTATTTCAGCAAATCAGGCTTATTAAATAGGCTTATTTCAGCAACTTATGCTTATTAAATAGCCTCATTAAACAGGTTTATTTCAGCAGCTTAGGCTTATTAAATAGTATTTTTAAATAGGCTTAGTTCAGAAACTTAGGCTTATTAAATAGGCTTATTCAGCAACTTAGGCTTATTAAATAGGCTTATTTCAGCAACTTAGGCTTATTAAATAGGCTCATTCAGAAACTTAGGCTTATTACATAGGCTTATTTCAGCAACTTAGACTTATTAAATAGGCCTATTAAATAGACTGATTAAATAGGCTCATTAAATACTTATTAAATAGACTTATTAAATAGGCTCAATAAAGAGGCTTATTAAATAGGCTTATTAAATAGGCTTATTAAATAGGCTCAATAAATAGGCTTATTAAATAGGCTTATTAAATAGGCCTATTAAATAGACTTATTAAATAGGCTCAATAAATAGGCTTATTAAATAGGCTTATTAAATAGGCTTATTAAATAGGCTCAATAAATAGGCTTATTAAATAGGCTCAATAAATAGGCTCATTAAATACTTATTAAATAGGCTTATTAAATAGGCTTATTAAATAGGCTTATTAAATAGGCTTATTAAATAGACTTATTAAATAGACTTATTAAATAGGCTTATTAAATAGGCTTATTAAATAGACTTATTAAATAGCCTCATTAAATAGGCTTATTTCAGCAACTTATGCTTATTAAATAGCCTTATTAAACAGGTTTATTTCAGCAACTTAGGCTTATTAAATAGCATTTTTAAATAGGTTTATTTCAGCAACTTAGACTTATTAAATATACCTTTTTAAATAGGCTTAGTTCAGAAACACAGGCTTATTAAATAGTCTTATTTCAGCAACTTAGGCTCATTAAATAGCCTTATTAAATAGGCTTATTTCAGCAACTTAGGCTTATTAAATAGGCTTATTTCAGCAACTTAGACTTATTAAATAGCCTTATTTCAGCAACTTATGCTTATTAAATAGCCTTATTAAACAGGTTTATTGCAGCAACTTAGGCTTATTAAATAGCATTTTTAAATAGGTTTATTTCAGCAACTTAGACTTATTAAATATACCTTTTTAAATAGGCTTAGTTCAGAAACACAGGCTTATTAAATAGTCTTATTTCAGCAACTTAGGCTCATTAAATAGCCTTATTAAATAGGCTTATTTCAGCAACTTAGGCTTATTAAATAGGCTTATTTCAGCAACTTAGACTTATTAAATAGCCTTATTTCAGCAACTTAGGCTTATTAAATAGCCTTATTAAATAGGCTTATTTCAGCAACTTAGACTTATTAAATAGGTTTATTCAGCAACTTAGGCTTATTAAATAGGCTTATTCAGCAACTTAGGCTTATTAAATAGGCTTATTTCAGCAACTTAGGCGTATTAAATAGGCTCATTCAGAAACTTAGGCTTATTACATAGGCTTATTTCAGCAACTTAGACTTATTAAATAGGCCTATTAAATAGACTGATTAAATAGGCTCATTAAATACTTATGAAATAGGCTTATTAAATAGACTTATTAAATAGGCTCAATAAAGAGGCTTATTAAATAGGCTTATTAAATAGGCTTATTAAATAGGCTCAATAAATAGGCTTATTAAATAGGCTTATTAAATAGGCCTATTAAATAGGCCTATTAAATAGACTTATTAAATAGGCTCAATAAATAGGCTTATTAAATAGGCTTATTAAATAGGCTTATTAAATAGGCTTATTAAATAGGCTCAATAAATAGGCTTATTAAATAGGCTCAATAAATAGGCTTATTAAATAGGCTCATTAAATACTTATTAAATAGGCTTATTAAATAGGCTTATTAAATAGGCTTATTAAATAGGCATATTAAATAGGCTTATTAAATAGGCTTATTAAATAGACTTATTAAATAGCCTCATTAAATAGGCTTATTTTAGCAACTTAGGCTTATTAAATAGGTTTATTTCAGCAACTTAGACTTATTAAATAGCCTTATTAAATAGGCTTATTTCAGCAACTCAGGCTTATTAAATAGGCTTATTTCAGCAACTTATGCGTATTAAATAGCCTCATTAAACAGGTTTATTTCAGCAGCTTAGGCTTATTAAATAGTATTTTTAAATAGGCTTAGTTCAGAAACTTAGGCTTATTAAATAGGCTTATTCAGCAACTTAGGCTTATTAAATAGGCTTATTTCAGCAACTTAGGCTTATTAAATAGGCTCATTCAGAAACTTAGGCTTATTACATAGGCTTATTTCAGCAACTTAGACTTATTAAATAGGCCTATTAAATAGACTGATTAAATAGGCTCATTAAATACTTATTAAATAGACTTATTAAATAGGCTCAATAAAGAGGCTTATTAAATAGGCTTATTAAATAGGCTTATTAAATAGGCTCAATAAATAGGCTTATTAAATAGGCTTATTAAATAGGCCTATTAAATAGACTTATTAAATAGGCTCAATAAATAGGCTTATTAAATAGGCTTATTAAATAGGCTTATTAAATAGGCTTATTAAATAGGCTCAATAAATAGGCTTATTAAATAGGCTCAATAAATAGGCTTATTAAATAGGCTCATTAAATACTTATTAAATAGGCTTATTAAATAGGCTTATTAAATAGGCTTATTAAATAGGCATATTAAATAGGCTTATTAAATAGGCTTATTAAATAGACTTATTAAATAGCCTCATTAAATAGGCTTATTTTAGCAACTTAGGCTTATTAAATAGGTTTATTTCAGCAACTTAGACTTATTAAATAGCCTTATTAAATAGGCTTATTTCAGCAACTCAGGCTTATTAAATAGGCTTATTTCAGCAACTTATGCGTATTAAATAGCCTCATTAAACAGGTTTATTTCAGCAGCTTAGGCTTATTAAATAGTATTTTTAAATAGGCTTAGTTCAGAAACTTAGGCTTATTAAATAGGCTTATTCAGCAACTTAGGCTTATTAAATAGGCTTATTTCAGCAACTTAGGCTTATTAAATAGGCTCATTCAGAAACTTAGGCTTATTACATAGGCTTATTTCAGCAACTTAGACTTATTAAATAGGCCTATTAAATAGACTGATTAAATAGGCTCATTAAATACTTATTAAATAGACTTATTAAATAGGCTCAATAAAGAGGCTTATTAAATAGGCTTATTAAATAGGCTTATTAAATAGGCTCAATAAATAGGCTTATTAAATAGGCTTATTAAATAGGCCTATTAAATAGACTTATTAAATAGGCTCAATAAATAGGCTTATTAAATAGGCTTATTAAATAGGCTTATTAAATAGGCTTATTAAATAGGCTCAATAAATAGGCTTATTAAATAGGCTCAATAAATAGGCTTATTAAATAGGCTCATTAAATACTTATTAAATAGGCTTATTAAATAGGCTTATTAAATAGGCTTATTAAATAGGCATATTAAATAGGCTTATTAAATAGGCTTATTAAATAGACTTATTAAATAGCCTCATTAAATAGGCTTATTTTAGCAACTTAGGCTTATTAAATAGGTTTATTTCAGCAACTTAGACTTATTAAATAGCCTTATTAAATAGGCTTATTTCAGCAACTCAGGCTTATTAAATAGGCTTATTTCAGCAACTTATGCTTATTAAATAGCCTCATTAAACAGGTTTATTTCAGCAGCTTAGGCTTATTAAATAGTATTTTTAAATAGGCTTAGTTCAGAAACTTAGGCTTATTAAATAGGCTTATTCAGCAACTTAGGCTTATTAAATAGGCTTATTTCAGCAACGTAGGCTTATTAAATAGGCTCATTCAGAAACTTAGGCTTATTAAATAGGCTTATTTCAGCAACTTAGACTTATTAAATAGGCCTATTAAATAGACTGATTAAATAGGCTCATTAAATACTTATGAAATAGGCTTATTAAATAGACTTATTAAATAGGCTCAATAAAGAGGCTTATTAAATACGCTTATTAAATTGGCTTATTAAATAGGCTCAATAAATAGGCTTATTAAATAGGCTTATTAAATAGGCATATTAAATAGACTTATTAAATAGGCTCAATAAATAGGCTTATTAAATAGGCTCAATAAATAGGCTTATTAAATAGGCTCATTAAATACTTATTAAATAGGCTTATTAAATAGACTTATTAAATAGACTTATTAAATAGGCTTATTAAATAGACTTATTAAATAGGCTTATTAAAAAGGCTTATTAAATAGACTTAATACATAGGCTCATTAAATACTTATTAAATAGGTGTATTAAATAGGCGTATTAAATAGGCTTATTAAATAGGCTTATTAAATAGACTTATTAAATAGCCTCATTAAATAGGCTTATTTCAGCAACTTATGCTTATTAAATAGCCTTATTAAACAGGTTTATTTCAGCAACTTAGGCTTATTAAATAGCATTTTTAAATAGGTTTATTTCAGCAACTTAGACTTATTAAATATACCTTTTTAAATAGGCTTAGTTCAGAAACACAGGCTTATTAAATAGTCTTATTTCAGCAACTTAGGCTCATTAAATAGCCTTATTAAATAGGCTTATTTCAGCAACTTAGGCTTATTAAATAGGCTTATTTCAGCAACTTAGACTTATTAAATAGCCTTATTTCAGCAACTTAGGCTTATTAAATAGCCTTATTAAATAGGCTTATTTCAGCAACTTAGACTTATTAAATAGGCTCATTCAGAAACTTAGGCTTATTACATAGGCTTATTTCAGCAACTTAGACTTATTAAATAGGCCTATTAAATAGACTGATTAAATAGGCTCATTAAATACTTATGAAATAGGCTTATTAAATAGACTTATTAAATAGGCTCAATAAAGAGGCTTATTAAATAGGCTTATTAAATAGGCTTATTAAATAGGCTCAATAAATAGGCTTATTAAATAGGCTTATTAAATAGGCCTATTAAATAGGCCTATTAAATAGACTTATTAAATAGGCTCAATAAATAGGCTTATTAAATAGGCTTATTAAATAGGCTTATTAAATAGGCTTATTAAATAGGCTCAATAAATAGGCTTATTAAATAGGCTCAATAAATAGGCTTATTAAATAGGCTCATTAAATACTTATTAAATAGGCTTATTAAATAGGCTTATTAAATAGGCGTATTAAATAGGCATATTAAATAGGCTTATTAAATAGGCTTATTAAATAGACTTATTAAATAGCCTCATTAAATAGGCTTATTTTAGCAACTTAGGCTTATTAAATAGGTTTATTTCAGCAACTTAGACTTATTAAATAGCCTTATTAAATAGGCTTATTTCAGCAACTCAGGCTTATTAAATAGGCTTATTTCAGCAACTTATGCTTATTAAATAGCCTCATTAAACAGGTTTATTTCAGCAGCTTAGGCTTATTAAATAGTATTTTTAAATAGGCTTAGTTCAGAAACTTAGGCTTATTAAATAGGCTTATTCAGCAACTTAGGCTTATTAAATAGGCTTATTTCAGCAACTTAGGCTTATTAAATAGGCTCATTCAGAAACTTAGGCTTATTACATAGGCTTATTTCAGCAACTTAGACTTATTAAATAGGCCTATTAAATAGACTGATTAAATAGGCTCATTAAATACTTATTAAATAGACTTATTAAATAGGCTCAATAAAGAGGCTTATTAAATAGGCTTATTAAATAGGCTTATTAAATAGGCTCAATAAATAGGCTTATTAAATAGGCTTATTAAATAGGCATATTAAATAGACTTATTAAATAGGCTCAATAAATAGGCTTATTAAATAGGCTTATTAAATAGGCTTATTAAATAGGCTTATTAAATAGGCTCAATAAATAGGCTTATTAAATAGGCTCAATAAATAGGCTTATTAAATAGGCTCATTAAATACTTATTAAATAGGCTTATTAAATAGGCTTATTAAATAGGCTTATTAAATAGGCATATTAAATAGGCTTATTAAATAGGCTTATTAAATAGACTTATTAAATAGACTTATTAAATAGGCTTATTAAATAGACTTATTAAATAGGCTTATTAAAAAGGCTTATTAAATAGACTTAATACATAGGCTCATTAAATACTTATTAAATAGGTGTATTAAATAGGCGTATTAAATAGGCTTATTAAATAGGCTTATTAAATAGACTTATTAAATAGCCTCATTAAATAGGCTTATTTCAGCAACTTATGCTTATTAAATAGCCTTATTAAACAGGTTTATTTCAGCAACTTAGGCTTATTAAATAGCATTTTTAAATAGGTTTATTTCAGCAACTTAGACTTATTAAATATACCTTTTTAAATAGGCTTAGTTCAGAAACACAGGCTTATTAAATAGTCTTATTTCAGCAACTTAGGCTCATTAAATAGCCTTATTAAATAGGCTTATTTCAGCAACTTAGGCTTATTAAATAGGCTTATTTCAGCAACTTAGACTTATTAAATAGCCTTATTTCAGCAACTTAGGCTTATTAAATAGCCTTATTAAATAGGCTTATTTCAGCAACTTAGACTTATTAAATAGGTTTATTCAGCAACTTAGGCTTATTAAATAGGCTTATTCAGCAACTTAGGCTTATTAAATAGGCTTATTTCAGCAACTTAGGCGTATTAAATAGGCTCATTCAGAAACTTAGGCTTATTACATAGGCTTATTTCAGCAACTTAGACTTATTAAATAGGCCTATTAAATAGACTGATTAAATAGGCTCATTAAATACTTATGAAATAGGCTTATTAAATAGACTTATTAAATAGGCTCAATAAAGAGGCTTATTAAATAGGCTTATTAAATAGGCTTATTAAATAGGCTCAATAAATAGGCTTATTAAATAGCCTTATTAAATAGGCCTATTAAATAGGCCTATTAAATAGACTTATTAAATAGGCTCAATAAATAGGCTTATTAAATAGGCTTATTAAATAGGCTTATTAAATAGGCTCAATAAATAGGCTTATTAAATAGGCTCAATAAATAGGCTTATTAAATAGGCTCATTAAATACTTATTAAATAGGCTTATTAAATAGGCTTATTAAATAGGCTTATTAAATAGGCATATTAAATAGGCTTATTAAATAGGCTTATTAAATAGACTTATTAAATAGCCTCATTAAATAGGCTTATTTTAGCAACTTAGGCTTATTAAATAGGTTTATTTCAGCAACTTAGACTTATTAAATAGCCTTATTAAATAGGCTTATTTCAGCAACTCAGGCTTATTAAATAGGCTTATTTCAGCAACTTATGCTTATTAAATAGCCTCATTAAACAGGTTTATTTCAGCTGCTTAGGCTTATTAAATAGTATTTTTAAATAGGCTTAGTTCAGAAACTTAGGCTTATTAAATAGGCTTATTCAGCAACTTAGGCTTATTAAATAGGCTTATTTCAGCAACTTAGGCTTATTAAATAGGCTCATTCAGAAACTTAGGCTTATTAAATAGGCTTATTTCAGCAACTTAGACTTATTAAATAGGCCTATTAAATAGACTGATTAAATAGGCTCATTAAATACTTATGAAATAGGCTTATTAAATAGACTTATTAAATAGGCTCAATAAAGAGGCTTATTAAATACGCTTATTAAATTGGCTTATTAAATAGGCTCAATAAATAGGCTTATTAAATAGACTTATTAAATAGGCTCAATAAATAGGCTTATTAAATAGGCTCAATAAATAGGCTTATTAAATAGGCTCATTAAATACTTATTAAATAGGCTTATTAAATAGACTTATTAAATAGACTTATTAAATAGGCTTATTAAATAGACTTATTAAATAGGCTTATTAAAAAGGCTTATTAAATAGACTTAATACATAGGCTCATTAAATACTTATTAAATAGGTGTATTAAATAGGCGTATTAAATAGGCTTATTAAATAGGCTTATTAAATAGACTTATTAAATAGCCTCATTAAATAGGCTTATTTCAGCAACTTATGCTTATTAAATAGCCTTATTAAACAGGTTTATTTCAGCAACTTAGGCTTATTAAATAGCATTTTTAAATAGGTTTATTTCAGCAACTTAGACTTATTAAATATACCTTTTTAAATAGGCTTAGTTCAGAAACACAGGCTTATTAAATAGTCTTATTTCAGCAACTTAGGCTCATTAAATAGCCTTATTAAATAGGCTTATTTCAGCAACTTAGGCTTATTAAATAGGCTTATTTCAGCAACTTAGACTTATTAAATAGCCTTATTTCAGCAACTTAGGCTTATTAAATAGCCTTATTAAATAGGCTTATTTCAGCAACTTAGACTTATTAAATAGGTTTATTCAGCAACTTAGGCTTATTAAATAGGCTTATTCAGCAACTTAGGCTTTTTAAATAGGCTTATTTCAGCAACTTAGGCGTATTAAATAGGCTCATTCAGAAACTTAGGCTTATTACATAGGCTTATTTCAGCAACTTAGACTTATTAAATAGGCCTATTAAATAGACTGATTAAATAGGCTCATTAAATACTTATGAAATAGGCTTATTAAATAGACTTATTAAATAGGCTCAATAAAGAGGCTTATTAAATAGGCTTATTAAATAGGCTTATTAAATAGGCTCAATAAATAGGCTTATTAAATAGGCTTATTAAATAGGCCTATTAAATAGGCCTATTAAATAGACTTATTAAATAGGCTCAATAAATAGGCTTATTAAATATTCTTATTAAATAGGCTTATTAAATAGGCTTATTAAATAGGCTCAATAAATAGGCTTATTAAATAGGCTCAATAAATAGGCTTATTAAATAGGCTCATTAAATACTTATTAAATAGGCTTATTAAATAGGCTTATTAAATAGGCTTATTAAATAGGCATATTAAATAGGCTTATTAAATAGGCTTATTAAATAGACTTATTAAATAGCCTCATTAAATAGGCTTATTTTAGCAACTTAGGCTTATTAAATAGGTTTATTTCAGCAACTTAGACTTATTAAATAGCCTTATTAAATAGGCTTATTTCAGCAACTCAGGCTTATTAAATAGGCTTATTTCAGCAACTTATGCTTATTAAATAGCCTCATTAAACAGGTTTATTTCAGCAGCTTAGGCTTATTAAATAGTATTTTTAAATAGGCTTAGTTCAGAAACTTAGGCTTATTAAATAGGCTTATTCAGCAACTTAGGCTTATTAAATAGGCTTATTTCAGCAACTTAGGCTTATTAAATAGGCTCATTCAGAAACTTAGGCTTATTAAATAGGCTTATTTCAGCAACTTAGACTTATTAAATAGGCCTATTAAATAGATTGATTAAATAGGCTCATTATATACTTATGAAATAGGCTTATTAAATAGACTTATTAAATAGGCTCAATAAAGAGGCTTATTAAATACGCTTATTAAATTGGCTTATTAAATAGGCTCAATAAATAGGCTTATTAAATAGGCTTATTAAATAGGCATATTAAATAGACTTATTAAATAGGCTCAATAAATAGGCTTATTAAATAGGCTCAATAAATAGGCTTATTAAATAGGCTCATTAAATACTTATTAAATAGGCTTATTAAATAGACTTATTAAATAGACTTATTAAATAGGCTTATTAAATAGACTTATTAAATAGGCTTATTAAAAAGGCTTATTAAATAGACTTAATACATAGGCTCATTAAATACTTATTAAATAGGTGTATTAAATAGGCTTATTAAATAGACTTATTAAATAGCCTCATTAAATAGGCTTATTTTAGCAACTTAGGCTTATTAAATAGGTTTATTTCAGCAACTTAGACTTATTAAATAGCCTTATTAAATAGGCTTATTTCAGCAACTCAGGCTTATTAAATAGGCTTATTTCAGCAACTTATGCTTATTAAATAGCCTCATTAAACAGGTTTATTTCAGCAACTTAGGCTTATTAAATAGTATTTTAAATAGGCTTAGTTCAGAAACTTAGGCTTATTAAATAGGCTTATTTCAGCAACTTAGGCTCATTAAATAGCCTTATTAAATAGGCTTATTTCAGCAACTTAGGCTTATTAAATAGCCTTATTTCAGCAACTTAGGCTTATTAAATAGCCTTATTCAATAGGATTATTTCAGCAACTTAGGTTTATTCAGCAACTTAGGCTTATTAAATAGGCTTATTCAGCAACTTAGGCTTATTAAATAGGCTTATTTCAGCAACTTAGGCTTATTAAATAGGCTCATTCAGAAACTTAGGCTTATTAAATAGGCTTATTTCAGCAACTTAGACTTATTAAATAGGCCTATTAAATAGACTGATTAAATAGGCTAATTAAATACTTATGAAATAGGCTTATTAAATAGACTTATTAAATAGGCTCAATAAAGAGGCTTATTAAATAGGCGTATTAAATAGGCTTATTAAATAGGCTCAATAAATAGGCTTATTAAATAGGCTTATTAAATAGGCTTATTAAATAGGCCTATTAAATAGACTTATTAAATAGGCTCAATAAATAGGCTTATTAAATAGGCTTATTAAATAGGCTCAATAAATAGGCTTATTAAATAGGCTCAATAAATAGGCTTATTAAATAGGCTCATTAAATACTTATTAAATAGGCTTATTAAATAGACGTATTAAATAGACTTATTAAATAGGCTTATTAAATAGACTTATTAAATAGGCTTATTAAATAGGCATATTAAATAGGCGTATTAAATAGGCTTATTAAATAGACTTATTAAATAGCCTCATTAAATAGGCTTATTTTAGCAACTTAGGCTTATTAAATAGGCTTATTTCAGCAACTTAGGCTTATTAAATAGGCTCATTCAGAAACTTAGGCTTATTACATAGGCTTATTTCAGCAACTTAGACTTATTAAATAGGCCTATTAAATAGACTGATTAAATAGGCTCATTAAATACTTATTAAATAGACTTATTAAATAGGCTCAATAAAGAGGCTTATTAAATAGGCTTATTAAATAGGCTTATTAAATAGGCTCAATAAATAGGCTTATTAAATAGGCTTATTAAATAGGCCTATTAAATAGACTTATTAAATAGGCTCAATAAATAGGCTTATTAAATAGGCTTATTAAATAGGCTTATTAAATAGGCTTATTAAATAGGCTCAATAAATAGGCTTATTAAATAGGCTCAATAAATAGGCTTATTAAATAGGCTCATTAAATACTTATTAAATAGGCTTATTAAATAGGCTTATTAAATAGGCTTATTAAATAGGCATATTAAATAGGCTTATTAAATAGGCTTATTAAATAGACTTATTAAATAGCCTCATTAAATAGGCTTATTTTAGCAACTTAGGCTTATTAAATAGGTTTATTTCAGCAACTTAGACTTATTAAATAGCCTTATTAAATAGGCTTATTTCAGCAACTCAGGCTTATTAAATAGGCTTATTTCAGCAACTTATGCTTATTAAATAGCCTCATTAAACAGGTTTATTTCAGCAGCTTAGGCTTATTAAATAGTATTTTTAAATAGGCTTAGTTCAGAAACTTAGGCTTATTAAATAGGCTTATTCAGCAACTTAGGCTTATTAAATAGGCTTATTTCAGCAACTTAGGCTTATTAAATAGGCTCATTCAGAAACTTAGGCTTATTAAATAGGCTTATTTCAGCAACTTAGACTTATTAAATAGGCCTATTAAATAGACTGATTAAATAGGCTCATTAAATACTTATGAAATAGGCTTATTAAATAGACTTATTAAATAGGCTCAATAAAGAGGCTTATTAAATACGCTTATTAAATTGGCTTATTAAATAGGCTCAATAAATAGGCTTATTAAATAGGCTTATTAAATAGGCATATTAAATAGACTTATTAAATAGGCTCAATAAATAGGCTTATTAAATAGGCTCAATAAATAGGCTTATTAAATAGGCTCATTAAATACTTATTAAATAGGCTTATTAAATAGACTTATTAAATAGACTTATTAAATAGGCTTATTAAATAGACTTATTAAATAGGCTTATTAAAAAGGCTTATTAAATAGACTTAATACATAGGCTCATTAAATACTTATTAAATAGGTGTATTAAATAGGCGTATTAAATAGGCTTATTAAATAGGCTTATTAAATAGACTTATTAAATAGCCTCATTAAATAGGCTTATTTCAGCAACTTATGCTTATTAAATAGCCTTATTAAACAGGTTTATTTCAGCAACTTAGGCTTATTAAATAGCATTTTTAAATAGGTTTATTTCAGCAACTTAGACTTATTAAATATACCTTTTTAAATAGGCTTAGTTCAGAAACACAGGCTTATTAAATAGTCTTATTTCAGCAACTTAGGCTCATTAAATAGCCTTATTAAATAGGCTTATTTCAGCAACTTAGGCTTATTAAATAGGCTTATTTCAGCAACTTAGACTTATTAAATAGCCTTATTTCAGCAACTTAGGCTTATTAAATAGCCTTATTAAATAGGCTTATTTCAGCAACTTAGACTTATTAAATAGGTTTATTCAGCAACTTAGGCTTATTAAATAGGCTTATTCAGCAACTTAGGCTTTTTAAATAGGCTTATTTCAGCAACTTAGGCGTATTAAATAGGCTCATTCAGAAACTTAGGCTTATTACATAGGCTTATTTCAGCAACTTAGACTTATTAAATAGGCCTATTAAATAGACTGATTAAATAGGCTCATTAAATACTTATGAAATAGGCTTATTAAATAGACTTATTAAATAGGCTCAATAAAGAGGCTTATTAAATAGGCTTATTAAATAGGCTTATTAAATAGGCTCAATAAATAGGCTTATTAAATAGGCTTATTAAATAGGCCTATTAAATAGGCCTATTAAATAGACTTATTAAATAGGCTCAATAAATAGGCTTATTAAATAGGCTTATTAAATAGGCTTATTAAATAGGCTTATTAAATAGGCTCAATAAATAGGCTTATTAAATAGGCTCAATAAATAGGCTTATTAAATAGGCTCATTAAATACTTATTAAATAGGCTTATTAAATAGGCCTATTAAATAGGCGTATTAAATAGGCATATTAAATAGGCTTATTAAATAGGCTTATTAAATAGACTTATTAAATAGCCTCATTAAATAGGCTTATTTTAGCAACTTAGGCTTATTAAATAGGTTTATTTCAGCAACTTAGACTTATTAAATAGCCTTATTAAATAGGCTTATTTCAGCAACTCAGGCTTATTAAATAGGCTTATTTCAGCAACTTATGCTTATTAAATAGCCTCATTAAACAGGTTTATTTCAGCAGCTTAGGCTTATTAAATAGTATTTTTAAATAGGCTTAGTTCAGAAACTTAGGCTTATTAAATAGGCTTATTCAGCAACTTAGGCTTATTAAATAGGCTTATTTCAGCAACTTAGGCTTATTAAATAGGCTCATTCAGAAACTTAGGCTTATTACATAGGCTTATTTCAGCAACTTAGACTTATTAAATAGGCCTATTAAATAGACTGATTAAATAGGCTCATTAAATACTTATTAAATAGACTTATTAAATAGGCTCAATAAAGAGGCTTATTAAATAGGCTTATTAAATAGGCTTATTAAATAGGCTCAATAAATAGGCTTATTAAATAGGCTTATTAAATAGGCATATTAAATAGACTTATTAAATAGGCTCAATAAATAGGCTTATTAAATAGGCTTATTAAATAGGCTTATTAAATAGGCTTATTAAATAGGCTCAATAAATAGGCTTATTAAATAGGCTCAATAAATAGGCTTATTAAATAGGCTCATTAAATACTTATTAAATAGGCTTATTAAATAGGCTTATTAAATAGGCTTATTAAATAGGCATATTAAATAGGCTTATTAAATAGGCTTATTAAATAGACTTATTAAATAGACTTATTAAATAGGCTTATTAAATAGACTTATTAAATAGGCTTATTTAAAAGGCTTATTAAATAGACTTAATACATAGGCTCATTAAATACTTATTAAATAGGTGTATTAAATAGGCGTATTAAATAGGCTTATTAAATAGGCTTATTAAATAGACTTATTAAATAGCCTCATTAAATAGGCTTATTTCAGCAACTTATGCTTATTAAATAGCCTTATTAAACAGGTTTATTTCAGCAACTTAGGCTTATTAAATAGCATTTTTAAATAGGTTTATTTCAGCAACTTAGACTTATTAAATATACCTTTTTAAATAGGCTTAGTTCAGAAACACAGGCTTATTAAATAGTCTTATTTCAGCAACTTAGGCTCATTAAATAGCCTTATTAAATAGGCTTATTTCAGCAACTTAGGCTTATTAAATAGGCTTATTTCAGCAACTTAGACTTATTAAATAGCCTTATTTCAGCAACTTAGGCTTATTAAATAGCCTTATTAAATAGGCTTATTTCAGCAACTTAGACTTATTAAATAGGTTTATTCAGCAACTTAGGCTTATTAAATAGGCTTATTCAGCAACTTAGGCTTATTAAATAGGCTTATTTCAGCAACTTAGGCGTATTAAATAGGCTCATTCAGAAACTTAGGCTTATTACATAGGCTTATTTCAGCAACTTAGACTTATTAAATAGGCCTATTAAATAGACTGATTAAATAGGCTCATTAAATACTTATGAAATAGGCTTATTAAATAGACTTATTAAATAGGCTCAATAAAGAGGCTTATTAAATAGGCTTATTAAATAGGCTTATTAAATAGGCTCAATAAATAGGCTTATTAAATAGCCTTATTAAATAGGCCTATTAAATAGGCCTATTAAATAGACTTATTAAATAGGCTCAATAAATAGGCTTATTAAATAGGCTTATTAAATAGGCTTATTAAATAGGCTCAATAAATAGGCTTATTAAATAGGCTCAATAAATAGGCTTATTAAATAGGCTCATTAAATACTTATTAAATAGGCTTATTAAATAGGCTTATTAAATAGGCTTATTAAATAGGCATATTAAATAGGCTTATTAAATAGGCTTATTAAATAGACTTATTAAATAGCCTCATTAAATAGGCTTATTTTAGCAACTTAGGCTTATTAAATAGGTTTATTTCAGCAACTTAGACTTATTAAATAGCCTTATTAAATAGGCTTATTTCAGCAACTCAGGCTTATTAAATAGGCTTATTTCAGCAACTTATGCTTATTAAATAGCCTCATTAAACAGGTTTATTTCAGCTGCTTAGGCTTATTAAATAGTATTTTTAAATAGGCTTAGTTCAGAAACTTAGGCTTATTAAATAGGCTTATTCAGCAACTTAGGCTTATTAAATAGGCTTATTTCAGCAACTTAGGCTTATTAAATAGGCTCATTCAGAAACTTAGGCTTATTAAATAGGCTTATTTCAGCAACTTAGACTTATTAAATAGGCCTATTAAATAGACTGATTAAATAGGCTCATTAAATACTTATGAAATAGGCTTATTAAATAGACTTATTAAATAGGCTCAATAAAGAGGCTTATTAAATACGCTTATTAAATTGGCTTATTAAATAGGCTCAATAAATAGGCTTATTAAATAGGCTTATTAAATAGGCTTATTAAATAGGCATATTAAATAGACTTATTAAATAGGCTCAATAAATAGGCTTATTAAATAGGCTCAATAAATAGGCTTATTAAATAGGCTCATTAAATACTTATTAAATAGGCTTATTAAATAGACTTATTAAATAGACTTATTAAATAGGCTTATTAAATAGACTTATTAAATAGGCTTATTAAAAAGGCTTATTAAATAGACTTAATACATAGGCTCATTAAATACTTATTAAATAGGTGTATTAAATAGGCGTATTAAATAGGCTTATTAAATAGGCTTATTAAATAGACTTATTAAATAGCCTCATTAAATAGGCTTATTTCAGCAACTTATGCTTATTAAATAGCCTTATTAAACAGGTTTATTTCAGCAACTTAGGCTTATTAAATAGCATTTTTAAATAGGTTTATTTCAGCAACTTAGACTTATTAAATATACCTTTTTAAATAGGCTTAGTTCAGAAACACAGGCTTATTAAATAGTCTTATTTCAGCAACTTAGGCTCATTAAATAGCCTTATTAAATAGGCTTATTTCAGCAACTTAGGCTTATTAAATAGGCTTATTTCAGCAACTTAGACTTATTAAATAGCCTTATTTCAGCAACTTAGGCTTATTAAATAGCCTTATTAAATAGGCTTATTTCAGCAACTTAGACTTATTAAATAGGTTTATTCAGCAACTTAGGCTTATTAAATAGGCTTATTCAGCAACTTAGGCTTTTTAAATAGGCTTATTTCAGCAACTTAGGCGTATTAAATAGGCTCATTCAGAAACTTAGGCTTATTACATAGGCTTATTTCAGCAACTTAGACTTATTAAATAGGCCTATTAAATAGACTGATTAAATAGGCTCATTAAATACTTATGAAATAGGCTTATTAAATAGACTTATTAAATAGGCTCAATAAAGAGGCTTATTAAATAGGCTTATTAAATAGGCTTATTAAATAGGCTCAATAAATAGGCTTATTAAATAGGCTTATTAAATAGGCCTATTAAATAGGCCTATTAAATAGACTTATTAAATAGGCTCAATAAATAGGCTTATTAAATATTCTTATTAAATAGGCTTATTAAATAGGCTTATTAAATAGGCTCAATAAATAGGCTTATTAAATAGGCTCAATAAATAGGCTTATTAAATAGGCTCATTAAATACTTATTAAATAGGCTTATTAAATAGGCTTATTAAATAGGCTTATTAAATAGGCATATTAAATAGGCTTATTAAATAGGCTTATTAAATAGACTTATTAAATAGCCTCATTAAATAGGCTTATTTTAGCAACTTAGGCTTATTAAATAGGTTTATTTCAGCAACTTAGACTTATTAAATAGCCTTATTAAATAGGCTTATTTCAGCAACTCAGGCTTATTAAATAGGCTTATTTCAGCAACTTATGCTTATTAAATAGCCTCATTAAACAGGTTTATTTCAGCAGCTTAGGCTTATTAAATAGTATTTTTAAATAGGCTTAGTTCAGAAACTTAGGCTTATTAAATAGGCTTATTCAGCAACTTAGGCTTATTAAATAGGCTTATTTCAGCAACTTAGGCTTATTAAATAGGCTCATTCAGAAACTTAGGCTTATTAAATAGGCTTATTTCAGCAACTTAGACTTATTAAATAGGCCTATTAAATAGATTGATTAAATAGGCTCATTATATACTTATGAAATAGGCTTATTAAATAGACTTATTAAATAGGCTCAATAAAGAGGCTTATTAAATACGCTTATTAAATTGGCTTATTAAATAGGCTCAATAAATAGGCTTATTAAATAGGCTTATTAAATAGGCATATTAAATAGACTTATTAAATAGGCTCAATAAATAGGCTTATTAAATAGGCTCAATAAATAGGCTTATTAAATAGGCTCATTAAATACTTATTAAATAGGCTTATTAAATAGACTTATTAAATAGACTTATTAAATAGGCTTATTAAATAGACTTATTAAATAGGCTTATTAAAAAGGCTTATTAAATAGACTTAATACATAGGCTCATTAAATACTTATTAAATAGGTGTATTAAATAGGCTTATTAAATAGACTTATTAAATAGCCTCATTAAATAGGCTTATTTTAGCAACTTAGGCTTATTAAATAGGTTTATTTCAGCAACTTAGACTTATTAAATAGCCTTATTAAATAGGCTTATTTCAGCAACTCAGGCTTATTAAATAGGCTTATTTCAGCAACTTATGCTTATTAAATAGCCTCATTAAACAGGTTTATTTCAGCAACTTAGGCTTATTAAATAGTATTTTAAATAGGCTTAGTTCAGAAACTTAGGCTTATTAAATAGGCTTATTTCAGCAACTTAGGCTCATTAAATAGCCTTATTAAATAGGCTTATTTCAGCAACTTAGGCTTATTAAATAGCCTTATTTCAGCAACTTAGGCTTATTAAATAGCCTTATTCAATAGGATTATTTCAGCAACTTAGGTTTATTCAGCAACTTAGGCTTATTAAATAGGCTTATTCAGCAACTTAGGCTTATTAAATAGGCTTATTTCAGCAACTTAGGCTTATTAAATAGGCTCATTCAGAAACTTAGGCTTATTAAATAGGCTTATTTCAGCAACTTAGACTTATTAAATAGGCCTATTAAATAGACTGATTAAATAGGCTAATTAAATACTTATGAAATAGGCTTATTAAATAGACTTATTAAATAGGCTCAATAAAGAGGCTTATTAAATAGGCGTATTAAATAGGCTTATTAAATAGGCTCAATAAATAGGCTTATTAAATAGGCTTATTAAATAGGCTTATTAAATAGGCCTATTAAATAGACTTATTAAATAGGCTCAATAAATAGGCTTATTAAATAGGCTTATTAAATAGGCTCAATAAATAGGCTTATTAAATAGGCTCAATAAATAGGCTTATTAAATAGGCTCATTAAATACTTATTAAATAGGCTTATTAAATAGACGTATTAAATAGACTTATTAAATAGGCTTATTAAATAGACTTATTAAATAGGCTTATTAAATAGGCATATTAAATAGGCGTATTAAATAGGCTTATTAAATAGACTTATTAAATAGCCTCATTAAATAGGCTTATTTTAGCAACTTAGGCTTATTAAATAGGCTTATTTCAGCAACTTAGGCTTATTAAATAGCGTTATTTCAGCAACTTAGACTTATTAAATAGGCTTATTCAGCAACTTAGGCTTATTAAACAGCCTTATTAAATAGGCTTATTTCAGCAACTTAGGCTTATTAAATAGGCTTATTTCAGCAACTTAGACTTATTAAATAGGCCTATTAAATAGGCTTATTAAATAGACTTATTAAATAGGCTCATTAAATACTTATTAAGTAGGCTTATTAACTAGACTTATTAAATAGACTTATTAAATAGGCTTATTAAATAGACTTATTAAATAGGCTTATTAAAAATGCTCATTAAATACTTATTAAATGTGTTTATTAAATAGGCGTATTAAAAAGGCTTATTAAATAGGCTTATTAAATATGCTTATTAAATAGACTTATTAAATATCCTCATTAAATAGGCTTATTTTAGCAACTTGGGCTTATTAAATAGGTTTATTTCAGCAACTTAGACTTATTAAAGAGCCTTATAAAATAGGCTTATTTCAGCAACTTAGGCTTATTAAATAGGCTCATTCAGAAACTTAGGCTTATTAAATAGGCTTATTTCAGCAACTTAGACTTATTAAATAGGCCTATTAAATAGACTGATTAAATAGGCTAATTAAATACTTATGAAATAGGCTTATTAAATAGACTTATTAAATAGGCTCAATAAAGAGGCTTATTAAATAGGCGTATTAAATAGGCTTATTAAATAGGCTCAATAAATAGGCTTATTAAATAGGCTTATTAAATAGGCTTATTAAATAGGCCTATTAAATAGACTTATTAAATAGGCTCAATAAATAGGCTTATTAAATAGGCTTATTAAATAGGCTCAATAAATAGGCTTATTAAATAGGCTCAATAAATAGGCTTATTAAATAGGCTCATTAAATACTTATTAAATAGGCTTATTAAATAGACGTATTAAATAGACTTATTAAATAGGCTTATTAAATAGACTTATTAAATAGGCTTATTAAATAGGCATATTAAATAGGCGTATTAAATAGGCTTATTAAATAGACTTATTAAATAGCCTCATTAAATAGGCTTATTTTAGCAACTTAGGCTTATTAAATAGGCTTATTTCAGCAACTTAGGCTTATTAAATAGCGTTATTTCAGCAACTTAGACTTATTAAATAGGCTTATTCAGCAACTTAGGCTTATTAAACAGCCTTATTAAATAGGCTTATTTCAGCAACTTAGGCTTATTAAATAGGCTTATTTCAGCAACTTAGACTTATTAAATAGGCCTATTAAATAGGCTTATTAAATAGACTTATTAAATAGGCTCATTAAATACTTATTAAGTAGGCTTATTAACTAGACTTATTAAATAGACTTATTAAATAGGCTTATTAAATAGACTTATTAAATAGGCTTATTAAAAATGCTCATTAAATACTTATTAAATGTGTTTATTAAATAGGCGTATTAAAAAGGCTTATTAAATAGGCTTATTAAATATGCTTATTAAATAGACTTATTAAATATCCTCATTAAATAGGCTTATTTTAGCAACTTGGGCTTATTAAATAGGTTTATTTCAGCAACTTAGACTTATTAAAGAGCCTTATAAAATAGGCTTATTTCAGCAACTTAGGCTTATTAAATAAGCTTATTTCAGCAACTTATGCTTATTAAATAGCCTTATTAAACAGATTTATTTCAGCAACTTAGGCTTATTAAATAGCATTTTTAAATAGGTTTATTTCAGCAACTTAGACTTATTAAATATACCTTTTTAAATAGGCTTAGTTCAGAAACACAGGCTTATTAAATAGTCTTATTTCAGCAACTTAGGCTCATTAAATAGCCTTATTAAATAGGCTTATTTCAGCAACTTAGGCTTATTAAATAGGCTTATTTCAGCAACTTAGACTTATTAAATAGCCTTATTTCAGCAACTTAGGCTTATTAAATAGCCTTATTAAATAGGCTTATTTCAGCAACTTAGACTTATTAAATAGGTTTATTCAGCAACTTAGGCTTATTAAATAGGCTTATTCAGCAACTTAGGCTTATTAAATAGGCTTATTTCAGCAACTTAGGCGTATTAAATAGGCTCATTCAGAAACTTAGGCTTATTAAATAGGCTTATTTCAGCAACTTAGACTTATTAAATAGGCCTATTAAATAGACTGATTAAATAGGCTCATTAAATACTTATGAAATAGGCTTATTAAATAGACGTATTAAATAGGCTCAATAAAGAGGCTTATTAAATAGGCTTATTAAATAGGCTTATTAAATAGGCTCAATAAATAGGCTTATTAAATAGGCTTATTAAATAGGCCTATTAAATAGGCCTATTAAATAGACTTATTAAATAGGCTCAATAAATAGGCTTATTAAATAGGCTTATTAAATAGGCTTATTAAATAGGCTCAATAAATAGGCTTATTAAATAGGCTCAATAAATAGGCTTATTAAATAGGCTCATTAAATACTTATTAAATAGGCTTATTAAATAGGCTTATTAAATAGGCTTATTAAATAGGCTTATTAAATAGGCATATTAAATAGGCTTATTAAATAGGCTTATTAAATAGACTTATTAAATAGCCTCATTAAATAGGCTTATTTTAGCAACTTAGGCTTATTAAATAGGTTTATTTCAGCAACTTAGACTTATTAAATAGCCTTATTAAATAGGCTTATTTCAGCAACTCAGGCTTATTAAATAGGCTTATTTCAGCAACTTATGCTTATTAAATAGCCTCATTAAACAGGTTTATTTCAGCAGCTTAGGCTTATTAAATAGTATTTTTAAATAGGCTTAGTTCAGAAACTTAGGCTTATTAAATAGGCTTATTCAGCAACTTAGGCTTATTAAATAGGCTTATTTCAGCAACTTAGGCTTATTAAATAGGCTCATTCAGAAACTTAGGCTTATTAAATAGGCTTATTTCAGCAACTTAGACTTATTAAATAGGCCTATTAAATAGACTGATTAAATAGGCTCATTAAATACTTATGAAATAGGCTTATTAAATAGACTTATTAAATAGGCTCAATAAAGAGGCTTATTAAATACGCTTATTAAATTGGCTCAATAAATAGGCTTCTTAAATAGGCTTATTAAATAGGCTTATTAAATAGGCATATTAAATAGACTTATTAAATAGGCTCAATAAATAGGCTTATTAAATAGGCTCAATAAATAGGCTTATTAAATAGGCTCATTAAATACTTATTAAATAGGCTTATTAAATAGACTTATTAAATAGACTTATTAAATAGGCTTATTAAATAGACTTATTAAATAGGCTTATTAAAAAGGCTTATTAAATAGACTTAATACATAGGCTCATTAAATACTTATTAAATAGGTGTATTAAATAGGCGTATTAAATAGGCTTATTAAATAGGCTTATTAAATAGACTTATTAAATAGGCTTATTTCAGCAACTTATGCTTATTAAATAGCCTTATTAAACAGGTTTATTTCAGCAACTTAGGCTTATTAAATAGCATTTTTAAATAGGTTTATTTCAGCAACTTAGACTTATTAAATATACCTTTTTAAATAGGCTTAGTTCAGAAACACAGGCTTATTAAATGGTCTTATTTCAGCAACTTAGGCTCATTAAATAGCCTTATTAAATAGGCTTATTTCAGCAACTCAGGCTTATTAAATAGGCTTATTTCAGCAACTTATGCTTATTAAATAGCCTCATTAAACAGGTTTATTTCAGCAACTTAGGCTTATTAAATAGTATTTTAAATAGGCTTAGTTCAGAAACTTAGGCTTATTAAATAGGCTTATTTCAGCAACTTAGGCTCATTAAATAGCCTTATTAAATAGGCTTATTTCAGCAACTTAGGCTTATTAAATAGCCTTATTTCAGCAACTTAGGCTTATTAAATAGCCTTATTCAATAGGATTATTTCAGCAACTTAGACTTATTAAATAGGTTTATTCAGCAACTTAGGCTTATTAAATAGGCTTATTCAGCAACTTAGGCTTATTAAATAGGCTTATTTCAGCAACTTAGGCTTATTAAATAGGCTCATTCAGAAACTTAGGCTTATTAAATAGGCTTATTTCAGCAACTTAGACTTATTAAATAGGCCTATTAAATAGACTGATTAAATAGGCTAATTAAATACTTATGAAATAGGCTTATTAAATAGACTTATTAAATAGGCTCAATAAAGAGGCTTATTAAATAGGCGTATTAAATAGGCTTATTAAATAGGCTCAATAAATAGGCTTATTAAATAGGCTTATTAAATAGGCTTATTAAATAGGCCTATTAAATAGACTTATTAAATAGGCTCAATAAATAGGCTTATTAAATAGGCTTATTAAATAGGCTCAATAAATAGGCTTATTAAATAGGCTCAATAAATAGGCTTATTAAATAGGCTCATTAAATACTTATTAAATAGGCTTATTAAATAGACGTATTAAATAGACTTATTAAATAGGCTTATTAAATAGACTTATTAAATAGGCTTATTAAAAAGGCTCAATAAATAGGCTTATTAAATAGGCTCATTAAATACTTATTAAATAGGCTTATTAAATAGGCTTATTAAATAGGCTTATTAAATAGGCATATTAAATAGGCGTATTAAATAGGCTTATTAAATAGACTTATTAAATAGCCTCATTAAATAGGCTTATTTTAGCAACTTAGGCTTATTAAATAGGTTTATTTCAGCAACTTAGACTTATTAAATAGCCTTATTAAATAGGCTTATTTCAGCAACTCAGGCTTATTAAATAGGCTTATTTCAGCAACTTATGCTTATTAAATAGCCTCATTAAACAGGTTTATTTCAGCAACTTAGGCTTATTAAATAGTATTTTTAAATAGGCTTAGTTCAGAAACTTAGGCTTATTAAATAGGCTTATTCAGCAACTTAGGCTTATTAAATAGGCTTATTTCAGCAACTTAGGCTTATTAAATAGGCTCATTCAGAAACTTAGGCTTATTAAATAGGCTTATTTCAGCAACTTAGACTTATTAAATAGGCCTATTAAATAGACTGAATAAATAGGCTCATTAAATACTTATGAAATAGGCTTATTAAATAGACTTATTAAATAGGCTCAATAAAGAGGCTTATTAAATAGGCTTATTAAATTGGCTTATTAAATAGGCTCAATAAATAGGCTTATTAAATAGGCTTATTAAATAGGCTTATTAAATAGGCATATTAAATAGACTTATTAAATAGGCTCAATAAATAGGCTTATTAAATAGGCTCAATAAATAGGCTTATTAAATAGGCTCATTAAATACTTATTAAATAGGCTTATTAAATAGACTTATTAAATAGGCTTATTAAAAAGGCTTATTAAATAGACTTAATACATAGGCTCATTAAATACTTATTAAATAGGTGTATTAAATAGGCGTATTAAATAGGCTTATTAAATAGGCTTATTAAATAGACGTATTAAATAGCCTCATTAAATAGGCTTATTTTAGCAACTTAGGCTTATTAAATAGGTTTATTTCAGCAACTTAGACTTATTAAATAGCCTTATTAAATAGGCTTATTTCAGCAACTCAGGCTTATTAAATAGGCTTATTTCAGCAACTTATGCTTATTAAATAGCCTCATTAAACAGGTTTATTTCAGCAACTTAGGCTTATTAAATAGTATTTTAAATAGGCTTAGTTCAGAAACTTAGGCTTATTAAATAGGCTTATTTCAGCAACTTAGGCTCATTAAATAGCCTTATTAAATAGGCTTATTTCAGCAACTTAGGCTTATTAAATAGCCTTATTTCAGCAACTTAGGCTTATTAAATAGCCTTATTCAATAGGCTTATTTCAGCAACTTAGACTTATTAAATAGGTTTATTCAGCAACTTAGGCTTATTAAATAGGCTTATTCAGCAACTTAGGCTTATTAAATAGGCTTATTTCAGCAACTTAGGCTTATTAAATAGGCTCATTCAGAAACTTAGGCTTATTAAATAGGCTTATTTCAGCAACTTAGACTTATTAAATAGGCCTATTAAATAGACTGATTAAATAGGCTAATTAAATACTTATGAAATAGGCTTATTAAATAGACTTATTAAATAGGCCCAATAAAGAGGCTTATTAAATAGGCGTATTAAATAGGCTTATTAAATAGGCTCAATAAATAGGCTTATTAAATAGGCTTATTAAATAGGCTTATTAAATAGGCCTATTAAATAGACTTATTAAATAGGCTCAATAAATAGGCTAATTAAATAGGCTTATTAAATAGGCTTATTAAATAGGCTCAATAAATAGGCTTATTAAATAGGCTCAATAAATAGGCTTATTAAATAGGCTCATTAAATACTTATTAAATAGGCTTATTAAATAGACGTATTAAATAGACTTATTAAATAGGCTTATTAAATAGACTTATTAAATAGGCTTATTAAAAAGGCTTATTAAATAGACTTAATGCATAGGCTCATTAAATACTTATTAAATAGGTGTATTAAATAGGTGTATTAAATAGGCTTATTAAATAGGCTTATTAAATAGACTTATTAAATAGCCTCATTAAATAGGCTTATTTTAGCAACTTAGGCTTATTAAATAGGTTTATTTCAGCAACTTAGACTTATTAAATAGCCTTATTAAATAGGCTTATTTCAGCAACTCAGGCTTATTAAATAGGCTTATTTCAGCAACTTATGCTTATTAAATAGCCTTATTAAACAGGTTTATTTCAGCAACTTAGGCTTATTAAATAGTATTTTTAAATAGGCTTAGTTCAGAAACTTAGGCTTATTAAATAGCCTTATTAAATAGGCTTATTTCAGCAACTTAGACTCATTAAATAGCCTTATTAAATAGGCTTTTTTCAGCAACTTAGGCTCATTAAATAGCCTTATTAAATAGGCTTATTTCAGCAACTTAGGCTTATTAAATAGCCTTATTAAATAGGCTTATTTTAGCAACTTAGACTTATTAAATCGACTTATTAAATAGACATTTCAGCAACTTAGGCTCATTAAATATGCTTATGAAATATGCTTATTTCTGCAACTTAGACTTATTAGATAGGCCTATTAAATAGGCTTATTTTAGCAACTTAGGCTTATTAAATATGCTTATTTAAGCAAATTAGGCGTATTAAATAGCATTATTAAATAGGTTTATTTCTGCAACTTAGACTTATTAAATAGCCTTATTAAATAGGCTTATTTCAGCAACTTAGGCTTATTAAATAGGCTTATTTCAGCAACTTATGCTTATTAAATAGCCTTATTAAACAGGTTTATTTCTAGAAATTTAGGCTTATTAAATAGCATTTTTAAATAGGTATTTTCAGCAACTTAGACTTATTAAATAGACCTTTTTTATATAGGCTTAGTTCACCAACGTAGGCTTATTAAATAGGCTTATTCAGCAACTTAGGCTTATTAAATAGCCTATTTAAATAGGCTTATTTCAGCAACTTAGGCTTATTAAATAGGCTTATTTCAGCAACTGAGACATATTAAAAAGGCTTATTTCAGCAACTTAGGCTTATGAAATAGGCTTATTCAGCAACTTAGGCTTATTAAATAGGCTTATTTCAGCAACTTATGCTTATTAAATAGCCTTATTAAACAGGTTTATTTCAGCAACTTAGGCTTATTAAATAGCATTTTTAAATAGGTTTATTTCAGCAACTTAGACTTATTAAATAAACCTTTTTAAATAGGCTTAGTTCAGAAACTTAGGCTTATTAAGTAGGCTTATTTCAGCAACTTAGGCTCATTAAATAGCCTTATTAAATAGGCTTATTTCAGCAACTTAAGCTTATTAAATAGGCTTATTTCAGCAACTTAAACTTATTAAATAGCCTTATTTCAGCAACTTAGGCTTATTAAATACCCTTATTTCAGCAACTTAGACTTATTAAATAGGCTTATTCAGCAACTTAGGCTTATTAAATAGCCTTATTAAATAGGCTTATTTCAGCAACTTAGACTTATTAAATAGGTTTATTCAGCAACTTAGGCTTATTAAATAGGCTTATTCAGCAACTTAGGCTTATTAAATAGGCTTATTTCAGCAACTTAGGCTTATTAAATATGCTCATTCAGCAACTTGGGCTTATTAAATAGCCTAATTAAATAGGCTTATTTCAGCAACTTAGACTTATTAAATAGGCCTATTAAATAGGCTTATTAAATAGACTTATTAAATAGGCTCATTAAATACTTATTAAGTAGGCTTATTAACTAGACATATTAAATAGACTTATTAAATAGGCTTATTAAATAGACTTTTTAAATAGGCTGATTAAAAATGATCATTAAATACTTATTAAATGTGTTTATTAAATAGGCGTATTAAATAGGCTTATTAAATAGACTTATTAAAGAGCCTTATTAAATAGGCTTATTTCAGCAACTTAGGCTTATTAAATAAGCTGATTTCAGCAACTTATGCTTATTAAATAGCCTTATTAAACAGGTTTATTTCAGCAACTTAGGCTTATTAAATAGCATTTTTAAATAGGTTTATTTCAGCAACTTAGACTTATTAAATATACCTTTTTAAATAGGCTTAGTTCAGAAACTCAGGCTTATTAAATAGTCTTATTTCAGAAACTTAGGCTCATTAAATAGCCTTATTAAATAGGCTTATTTCAGCAACTTAGGCTTATTAAATAGGCTTATTTCAGCAACTTATACTTATTAAATAATCTTATTTCAGCAACTTAGGCTTATTAAATAGCCTTATTTCAGAAACTTAGACTTATTAAATAGGCTTATTCAGCAACTTAGGCTTATTAAATAGCCTTATTAAATAGGCTTATTTCAGCAAATTAGACTTATTAAATAGGTTTATTCAGCAACTTAGGCTCATTAAATAGGCTTATTCAGCAACTTAGGCTTATTAAATAGGCTTATTTCAGCAACTTATACTTATTAAATAATCTTATTTCAGCAACTTAGGCTTATTAAATAGCCTTATTTCAGAAACTTAGACTTATTAAATAGGCTTATTCAGCAACTTAGGCTTATTAAATAGCCTTATTAAATAGGCTTATTTCAGCAAATTAGACTTATTAAATAGGTTTATTCAGCAACTTAGGCTCATTAAATAGGCTTATTCAGCAACTTAGGCTTATTTAATAGGCTTATTTCAGCAACTTAGGCTTATTAAATAGGCTCATTCAGAAACTTAGGCTTATTAAATAGGCTTATTTCAGCAACTTAGACTTATTCAATAGGCCTATTAAATAGGCTTATTAAATAGGCTTATTTCAGCAACTTAGACTTATTAAAAAGGCCTATTAAATAGGCTTATTAAATAGACTTATTAAATAGGCTCATTAAATAGGCTTATTAAATAGGCTTATTAAATAGACTTATTAAATAGGCTCAATAAATAGGCTTATTAAATAGGCTTATTAAATAGGCTTATTAAATAGACTTATTAAATCGGCTTATTAAATAGGCTTATTAAAAAGGCTTATTAAATAGACTTATTAAATAGGCTCATTAAATACTTATTAAATAGGCTTATTAAATAGACTTATTAAATATGCTTATTAAAAAGGCTTATTAAATAGACTTATTAAATAGGCTCATTAAATACTTATTAAATATGTTTATTAAATAGGCGTATTAAATAGGCTTATTAAATAGACTTATTAAATAGGCTTATTAAATAGACTTTTTAAATAGGCTTATTAAAAATGCTCATTAAATACTTATTAAATGTGTTTATTAAATAGGCGTATTAAATAGGCTTATTAAATAGGCTTATTATATAGGCTTATTAAATAGACTTATTAAAGAGCCTTATTAAATAGGCTTATTTCAGCAACTTATGCTTATTAAATAGCCTTATTAAACAGGTTTATTTCAGCAACTTAGGCTTATTAAATAGCATTTTAAATAGGTTTATTTCAGCAACTTAGACTTATTAAATATACCTTTTTAAATAGGCTTAGTTCAGAAACTCAGGCTTATTAAATAGTCTTATTTCAGCAACTTAGGCTCATTAAATAGCCTTATTAAATAGGCTTATTTCAGCAACTTAGGCTTATTAAATAGGCTTATTTCAGCAACTTAGACTTATTAAATAGCCTTATTTCAGCAACTTAGGCTTATTAAATAGCCTTATTTCAGAAACTTAGACTTATTAAATAGGCTTATTCAGCAACTTAGGCTTATTAAATAGCCTTATTAAATAGGCTTATTTCAGCAACTTAGACTTATTAAATAGGTTTATTCAGCAACTTAGGCTTATTAAATAGGCTTATTCAGCAACTTAGGCTTATTAAATAGGCTTATTTCAGCAACTTAGGCTTATTAAATAGGCTCATTCAGAAACTTAGGCTTATTAAATAGGCTTATTTCAGCAACTTAGACTTATTAAATAGGCCTATTAAATAGACTGATTAAATAGGCTCATTAAATACTTATTAAATAGGCTTATTAAATAGACTTATTAAATAGGCTCAATAAAGAGGCTTATTAAATAGGCTTATTAAATAGACTTATTAAATTGGCTCAATAAATAGGCTTATTAAATAGGCTTATTAAATACGCTCATTAAATAGGCGTATTAAATAGACTTATTAAATAGGCTCAATAAATAGGCTTATTAAATAGGCTTATTAAATAGTCTTATTAAATAGGCTCAATAAATAGGCTTATTAAATAGGCTCAATAAATAGGCTTATTAAATAGGCTCATTAAATACTTATTAAATAGGCTTATTAAAATGGCTTATTAAATAGACTTAATACATAGGCTCATTAAATACTTATTAAATAGGTGTATTAAATAGGCGTATTAAATAAGCTTATTAATAGGCATATTAAATAGGCTTATTAAATAGGCTTATTAAATATACTTATTAAATAGGCTTATTAAAAAGGCTTATTAAATAGACTTAATACATAGGCTCATTAAATACTTATTAAATAGGTGTATTAAATAGGCATATTAAATAGGCTTATTAATAGGCGTATTAAATAGGCTTATTAAATAGGCTTATCAAATAGACTTATTAAATAGCCTCATAAAATAGGCTTATTTTAGCAACTCAGGCTTATTAAATAGGCTTATTTTAGCAACTTATGCTTATTAAATAGCCTTATTAAACAGGTTTATTTCAGCAACTTAGGCTTATTAAATAGTATTTTTAAATAGGCTTAGTTCAGAAACTTAGGCTTAGTAAATAGGCTTATTTCAGCAACTTAGGCTCATTAAATAGCCTTATTAAATAGGCTTTTTTCAGCAACTTAGGCTCATTAAATAGCCTTATTAAATAGGCTTATTTCAGCAACTTAGGCTTATTAAATAGCCTTATTAAATAGGCTTATTTTAGCAACTTAGACTTATTAAACCGACTTATTAAATAGACATTTCAGCAACTTAGGCTCATTAAATATGCTTATGAAATATGCTTATTTCTGCAACTTAGACTTATTAGATAGGCCTATTAAATAGGCTTATTTTAGCAACTTAGGCTTATTAAATATGCTTATTTAAGCAAATTAGGCGTATTAAATAGCATTATTAAATAGGTTCATTTCTGCAACTTAGACTTATTAAATAGCCTTATTAAATAGGCTTATTTCAGCAACTTAGGCTTATTAAATAGGCTTATTTCAGCAACTTATGCTTATTAAATAGCCTTATTAAACAGTTTCATTTCTAGCAATTTAGGCTTATTAAATAGCATTTTTAAATAGGTTTTTTTCAGCAACTTAGACTTATTAAATAGACCTTTTTATATAGGCTTAGTTCACCAACGTAGGCTTATTAAATAGGCTTATTTCAGCAACTTAGGCTTATTAAATAGCCTTATTTCAGCAACTTAGACTTATTAAATAGGCTTATTCAGCAACTTAGGCTTATTAAATAGCCTATTTAAATAGGCTTATTTCAGCAACTTAGGCTTATTAAATAGGCTTATTTCAGCAACTGAGACATATTAAAAAGGCTTATTTCAGCAACTTAGGCTTATGAAATAGGCTTATTCAGCAACTTAGGCTTATTAAATAGGCTTATTTCAGCAACTTATGCTTATTAAATAGCCTTATTAAACAGGTTTATTTCAGCAACTTAGGCTTATTTAAATAGCATTTTTAAATAGGTTTATTTCAGCAACTTAGACTTATTAAATATACCTTTTTAAATAGGCTTAGTTCAGCAACTTAGCCTTATGAAATAGGCTTATTTCAGCAACTTAGGCTTATTAAATAGGCTTATTTCAGCAACTTATGCTTATTAAATAGCCTTATTAAACAGGTTTATTTCTAGAAATTTAGGCTTATTAAATAGCATTTTTAAATAGGTATTTTCAGCAACTTAGACTTATTAAATAGACCTTTTTTATATAGGCTTAGTTCACCAACGTAGGCTTATTAAATAGGCTTATTCAGCAACTTAGGCTTATTAAATAGCCTATTTAAATAGGCTTATTTCAGCAACTTAGGCTTATTAAATAGGCTTATTTCAGCAACTGAGACATATTAAAAAGGCTTATTTCAGCAACTTAGGCTTATGAAATAGGCTTATTCAGCAACTTAGGCTTATTAAATAGGCTTATTTCAGCAACTTATGCTTATTAAATAGCCTTATTAAACAGGTTTATTTCAGCAACTTAGGCTTATTAAATAGCATTTTTAAATAGGTTTATTTCAGCAACTTAGACTTATTAAATAAACCTTTTTAAATAGGCTTAGTTCAGAAACTTAGGCTTATTAAGTAGGCTTATTTCAGCAACTTAGGCTCATTAAATAGCCTTATTAAATAGGCTTATTTCAGCAACTTAAGCTTATTAAATAGGCTTATTTCAGCAACTTAAACTTATTAAATAGCCTTATTTCAGCAACTTAGGCTTATTAAATACCCTTATTTCAGCAACTTAGACTTATTAAATAGGCTTATTCAGCAACTTAGGCTTATTAAATAGCCTTATTAAATAGGCTTATTTCAGCAACTTAGACTTATTAAATAGGTTTATTCAGCAACTTAGGCTTATTAAATAGGCTTATTCAGCAACTTAGGCTTATTAAATAGGCTTATTTCAGCAACTTAGGCTTATTAAATATGCTCATTCAGCAACTTGGGCTTATTAAATAGCCTAATTAAATAGGCTTATTTCAGCAACTTAGACTTATTAAATAGGCCTATTAAATAGGCTTATTAAATAGACTTATTAAATAGGCTCATTAAATACTTATTAAGTAGGCTTATTAACTAGACATATTAAATAGACTTATTAAATAGGCTTATTAAATAGACTTTTTAAATAGGCTGATTAAAAATGATCATTAAATACTTATTAAATGTGTTTATTAAATAGGCGTATTAAATAGGCTTATTAAATAGACTTATTAAAGAGCCTTATTAAATAGGCTTATTTCAGCAACTTAGGCTTATTAAATAAGCTGATTTCAGCAACTTATGCTTATTAAATAGCCTTATTAAACAGGTTTATTTCAGCAACTTAGGCTTATTAAATAGCATTTTTAAATAGGTTTATTTCAGCAACTTAGACTTATTAAATATACCTTTTTAAATAGGCTTAGTTCAGAAACTCAGGCTTATTAAATAGTCTTATTTCAGAAACTTAGGCTCATTAAATAGCCTTATTAAATAGGCTTATTTCAGCAACTTAGGCTTATTAAATAGGCTTATTTCAGCAACTTATACTTATTAAATAATCTTATTTCAGCAACTTAGGCTTATTAAATAGCCTTATTTCAGAAACTTAGACTTATTAAATAGGCTTATTCAGCAACTTAGGCTTATTAAATAGCCTTATTAAATAGGCTTATTTCAGCAAATTAGACTTATTAAATAGGTTTATTCAGCAACTTAGGCTCATTAAATAGGCTTATTCAGCAACTTAGGCTTATTAAATAGGCTTATTTCAGCAACTTATACTTATTAAATAATCTTATTTCAGCAACTTAGGCTTATTAAATAGCCTTATTTCAGAAACTTAGACTTATTAAATAGGCTTATTCAGCAACTTAGGCTTATTAAATAGCCTTATTAAATAGGCTTATTTCAGCAAATTAGACTTATTAAATAGGTTTATTCAGCAACTTAGGCTCATTAAATAGGCTTATTCAGCAACTTAGGCTTATTTAATAGGCTTATTTCAGCAACTTAGGCTTATTAAATAGGCTCATTCAGAAACTTAGGCTTATTAAATAGGCTTATTTCAGCAACTTAGACTTATTCAATAGGCCTATTAAATAGGCTTATTAAATAGGCTTATTTCAGCAACTTAGACTTATTAAAAAGGCCTATTAAATAGGCTTATTAAATAGACTTATTAAATAGGCTCATTAAATAGGCTTATTAAATAGGCTTATTAAATAGACTTATTAAATAGGCTCAATAAATAGGCTTATTAAATAGGCTTATTAAATAGGCTTATTAAATAGACTTATTAAATCGGCTTATTAAATAGGCTTATTAAAAAGGCTTATTAAATAGACTTATTAAATAGGCTCATTAAATACTTATTAAATAGGCTTATTAAATAGACTTATTAAATATGCTTATTAAAAAGGCTTATTAAATAGACTTATTAAATAGGCTCATTAAATACTTATTAAATATGTTTATTAAATAGGCGTATTAAATAGGCTTATTAAATAGACTTATTAAATAGGCTTATTAAATAGACTTTTTAAATAGGCTTATTAAAAATGCTCATTAAATACTTATTAAATGTGTTTATTAAATAGGCGTATTAAATAGGCTTATTAAATAGGCTTATTATATAGGCTTATTAAATAGACTTATTAAAGAGCCTTATTAAATAGGCTTATTTCAGCAACTTATGCTTATTAAATAGCCTTATTAAACAGGTTTATTTCAGCAACTTAGGCTTATTAAATAGCATTTTAAATAGGTTTATTTCAGCAACTTAGACTTATTAAATATACCTTTTTAAATAGGCTTAGTTCAGAAACTCAGGCTTATTAAATAGTCTTATTTCAGCAACTTAGGCTCATTAAATAGCCTTATTAAATAGGCTTATTTCAGCAACTTAGGCTTATTAAATAGGCTTATTTCAGCAACTTAGACTTATTAAATAGCCTTATTTCAGCAACTTAGGCTTATTAAATAGCCTTATTTCAGAAACTTAGACTTATTAAATAGGCTTATTCAGCAACTTAGGCTTATTAAATAGCCTTATTAAATAGGCTTATTTCAGCAACTTAGACTTATTAAATAGGTTTATTCAGCAACTTAGGCTTATTAAATAGGCTTATTCAGCAACTTAGGCTTATTAAATAGGCTTATTTCAGCAACTTAGGCTTATTAAATAGGCTCATTCAGAAACTTAGGCTTATTAAATAGGCTTATTTCAGCAACTTAGACTTATTAAATAGGCCTATTAAATAGACTGATTAAATAGGCTCATTAAATACTTATTAAATAGGCTTATTAAATAGACTTATTAAATAGGCTCAATAAAGAGGCTTATTAAATAGGCTTATTAAATAGACTTATTAAATTGGCTCAATAAATAGGCTTATTAAATAGGCTTATTAAATACGCTCATTAAATAGGCGTATTAAATAGACTTATTAAATAGGCTCAATAAATAGGCTTATTAAATAGGCTTATTAAATAGTCTTATTAAATAGGCTCAATAAATAGGCTTATTAAATAGGCTCAATAAATAGGCTTATTAAATAGGCTCATTAAATACTTATTAAATAGGCTTATTAAAATGGCTTATTAAATAGACTTAATACATAGGCTCATTAAATACTTATTAAATAGGTGTATTAAATAGGCGTATTAAATAAGCTTATTAATAGGCATATTAAATAGGCTTATTAAATAGGCTTATTAAATATACTTATTAAATAGGCTTATTAAAAAGGCTTATTAAATAGACTTAATACATAGGCTCATTAAATACTTATTAAATAGGTGTATTAAATAGGCATATTAAATAGGCTTATTAATAGGCGTATTAAATAGGCTTATTAAATAGGCTTATCAAATAGACTTATTAAATAGCCTCATAAAATAGGCTTATTTTAGCAACTCAGGCTTATTAAATAGGCTTATTTTAGCAACTTATGCTTATTAAATAGCCTTATTAAACAGGTTTATTTCAGCAACTTAGGCTTATTAAATAGTATTTTTAAATAGGCTTAGTTCAGAAACTTAGGCTTAGTAAATAGGCTTATTTCAGCAACTTAGGCTCATTAAATAGCCTTATTAAATAGGCTTTTTTCAGCAACTTAGGCTCATTAAATAGCCTTATTAAATAGGCTTATTTCAGCAACTTAGGCTTATTAAATAGCCTTATTAAATAGGCTTATTTTAGCAACTTAGACTTATTAAACCGACTTATTAAATAGACATTTCAGCAACTTAGGCTCATTAAATATGCTTATGAAATATGCTTATTTCTGCAACTTAGACTTATTAGATAGGCCTATTAAATAGGCTTATTTTAGCAACTTAGGCTTATTAAATATGCTTATTTAAGCAAATTAGGCGTATTAAATAGCATTATTAAATAGGTTCATTTCTGCAACTTAGACTTATTAAATAGCCTTATTAAATAGGCTTATTTCAGCAACTTAGGCTTATTAAATAGGCTTATTTCAGCAACTTATGCTTATTAAATAGCCTTATTAAACAGTTTCATTTCTAGCAATTTAGGCTTATTAAATAGCATTTTTAAATAGTTTTTTTTCAGCAACTTAGACTTATTAAATAGACCTTTTTATATAGGCTTAGTTCACCAACGTAGGCTTATTAAATAGGCTTATTTCAGCAACTTAGGCTTATTAAATAGCCTTATTTCAGCAACTTAGACTTATTAAATAGGCTTATTCAGCAACTTAGGCTTATTAAATAGCCTATTTAAATAGGCTTATTTCAGCAACTTAGGCTTATTAAATAGGCTTATTTCAGCAACTGAGACATATTAAAAAGGCTTATTTCAGCAACTTAGGCTTATGAAATAGGCTTATTCAGCAACTTAGGCTTATTAAATAGGCTTATTTCAGCAACTTATGCTTATTAAATAGCCTTATTAAACAGGTTTATTTCAGCAACTTAGGCTTATTTAAATAGCATTTTTAAATAGGTTTATTTCAGCAACTTAGACTTATTAAATATACCTTTTTAAATAGGCTTAGTTCAGCAACTTAGGCTTATTAAATAGCCTTATTTCAGCAACTTAGACTTATTAAATAGTCTTATTTCAGCAACTTAGGCTTATTAAATAGCCTTATTAAATAGGCTTATTTCAGCAACTTAGGCTTATTAAATAGGCTTATTTCAGCAACTTAGACTTATTAAATAGTCTTATTTCAGCAACTTAGGCTTATTAAATAGCCTTATTTCAGAAACTTAGACTTATTAAATAGGCTTATTCAGCAACTTAGGCTTATTAAATAGCCTTATTAAATAGGCTTATTTCAGCAAATTAGACTTATTAAATAGGTTTATTCAGCAACTTAGGCTCATTAAATAGGCTTATTCAGCAACTTAGGCTTATTTAATAGGCTTATTTCAGCAACTTAGGCTTATTAAATAGGCTCATTCAGAAACGTAGGCTTATTAAATAGGCTTATTTCAGCAACTTAGACTTATTCAATAGGCCTATTAAATAGGCTTATTAAATAGGCTTATTTCAGCAACTTAGACTTATTAAAAAGGCCTATTAAATAGGCTTATTAAATAGACTTATTAAATAGGCTCATTAAATAGGCTTATTAAATAGGCTTATTAAATAGACTTATTAAATAGGCTCAATAAATAGGCTTATTAAATAGGCTTATTAAATAGGCTTATTAAATAGACTTATTAAATCGGCTTATTAAATAGGCTTATTAAAAAGGCTTATTAAATAGACTTATTAAATAGGCTCATTAAATACTTATTAAATAGGCTTATTAAATAGACTTATTAAATATGCTTATTAAAAAGGCTTATTAAATAGACTTATTAAATAGGCTCATTAAATACTTATTAAATATGTTTATTAAATAGGCGTATTAAATAGGCTTATTAAATAGACTTATTAAATAGGCTTATTAAATAGACTTTTTAAATAGGCTTATTAAAAATGCTCATTAAATACTTATTAAATGTGTTTATTAAATAGGCGTATTAAATAGGCTTATTAAATAGGCTTATTATATAGGCTTATTAAATAGACTTATTAAAGAGCCTTATTAAATAGGCTTATTTCAGCAACTTATGCTTATTAAATAGCCTTATTAAACAGGTTTATTTCAGCAACTTAGGCTTATTAAATAGCATTTTAAATAGGTTTATTTCAGCAACTTAGACTTATTAAATATACCTTTTTAAATAGGCTTAGTTCAGAAACTCAGGCTTATTAAATAGTCTTATTTCAGCAACTTAGGCTCATTAAATAGCCTTATTAAATAGGCTTATTTCAGCAACTTAGGCTTATTAAATAGGCTTATTTCAGCAACTTAGACTTATTAAATAGCCTTATTTCAGCAACTTAGGCTTATTAAATAGCCTTATTTCAGAAACTTAGACTTATTAAATAGGCTTATTCAGCAACTTAGGCTTATTAAATAGCCTTATTAAATAGGCTTATTTCAGCAACTTAGACTTATTAAATAGGTTTATTCAGCAACTTAGGCTTATTAAATAGGCTTATTCAGCAACTTAGGCTTATTAAATAGGCTTATTTCAGCAACTTAGGCTTATTAAATAGGCTCATTCAGAAACTTAGGCTTATTAAATAGGCTTATTCAGCAACTTAGGCTTATTAAATAGCCTTATTAAATAGGCTTATTTCAGCAACTTAGACTTATTAAATAGGTTTATTCAGCAACTTAGGCTTATTAAATAGGCTTATTCAGCAACTTAGGCTTATTAAATAGGCTTATTTCAGCAACTTAGGCTTATTAAATAGGCTCATTCAGAAACTTAGGCTTATTAAATAGGCTTATTTCAGCAACTTAGACTTATTAAATAGGCCTATTAAATAGACTGATTAAATAGGCTCATTAAATACTTATTAAATAGGCTTATTAAATAGACTTATTAAATAGGCTCAATAAAGAGGCTTATTAAATAGGCTTATTAAATAGACTTATTAAATTGGCTCAATAAATAGGCTTATTAAATAGGCTTATTAAATACGCTCATTAAATAGGCGTATTAAATAGACTTATTAAATAGGCTCAATAAATAGGCTTATTAAATAGGCTTATTAAATAGTCTTATTAAATAGGCTCAATAAATAGGCTTATTAAATAGGCTCAATAAATAGGCTTATTAAATAGGCTCATTAAATACTTATTAAATAGGCTTATTAAAATGGCTTATTAAATAGACTTAATACATAGGCTCATTAAATACTTATTAAATAGGTGTATTAAATAGGCGTATTAAATAAGCTTATTAATAGGCATATTAAATAGGCTTATTAAATAGGCTTATTAAATAGACTTATTAAATAGGCTTATTAAAAAGGCTTATTAAATAGACTTAATACATAGGCTCATTAAATACTTATTAAATAGGTGTATTAAATAGGCATATTAAATAGGCTTATTAATAGGCGTATTAAATAGGCTTATTAAATAGGCTTATCAAATAGACTTATTAAATAGCCTCATTAAATAGGCTTATTTTAGCAACTCAGGCTTATTAAATAGGCTTATTTTAGCAACTTATGCTTATTAAATAGCCTTATTAAACAGGTTTATTTCAGCAACTTAGGCTTATTAAATAGTATTTTTAAATAGGCTTAGTTCAGAAACTTAGGCTTAGTAAATAGGCTTATTTCAGCAACTTAGGCTCATTAAATAGCCTTATTAAATAGGCTTTTTTCAGCAACTTAGGCTCATTAAATAGCCTTATTAAATAGGCTTATTTCAGCAACTTAGGCTTATTAAATAGCCTTATTAAATAGGCTTATTTTAGCAACTTAGACTTATTAAACCGACTTATTAAATAGACATTTCAGCAACTTAGGCTCATTAAATATGCTTATGAAATATGCTTATTTCTGCAACTTAGACTTATTAGATAGGCCTATTAAATAGGCTTATTTTAGCAACTTAGGCTTATTAAATATGCTTATTTAAGCAAATTAGGCGTATTAAATAGCATTATTAAATAGGTTCATTTCTGCAACTTAGACTTATTAAATAGCCTTATTAAATAGGCTTATTTCAGCAACTTAGGCTTATTAAATAGGCTTATTTCAGCAACTTATGCTTATTAAATAGCCTTATTAAACAGTTTCATTTCTAGCAATTTAGGCTTATTAAATAGCATTTTTAAATAGGTTTTTTTCAGCAACTTAGACTTATTAAATAGACCTTTTTATATAGGCTTAGTTCACCAACGTAGGCTTATTAAATAGGCTTATTTCAGCAACTTAGGCTTATTAAATAGCCTTATTTCAGCAACTTAGACTTATTAAATAGGCTTATTCAGCAACTTAGGCTTATTAAATAGCCTATTTAAATAGGCTTATTTCAGCAACTTAGGCTTATTAAATAGGCTTATTTCAGCAACTGAGACATATTAAAAAGGCTTATTTCAGCAACTTAGGCTTATGAAATAGGCTTATTCAGCAACTTAGGCTTATTAAATAGGCTTATTTCAGCAACTTATGCTTATTAAATAGCCTTATTAAACAGGTTTATTTCAGCAACTTAGGCTTATTAAATAGCATTTTTAAATAGGTTTATTTCAGCAACTTAGACTTATTAAATATACCTTTTTAAATAGGCTTAGTTCAGCAACTTAGGCTTATTAAATAGCCTTATTTCAGCAACTTAGACTTATTAAATAGTCTTATTTCAGCAACTTAGGCTTATTAAATAGCCTTATTAAATAGGCTTATTTCAGCAACTTAGGCTTATTAAATAGGCTTATTTCAGCAACTTAGACTTATTAAATAGTCTTATTTCAGCAACTTAGGCTTATTAAATAGCCTTATTTCAGAAACTTAGACTTATTAAATAGGCTTATTCAGCAACTTAGGCTTATTAAATAGCCTTATTAAATAGGCTTATTTCAGCAAATTAGACTTATTAAATAGGTTTATTCAGCAACTTAGGCTCATTAAATAGGCTTATTCAGCAACTTAGGCTTATTTAATAGGCTTATTTCAGCAACTTAGGCTTATTAAATAGGCTCATTCAGAAACGTAGGCTTATTAAATAGGCTTATTTCAGCAACTTAGACTTATTCAATAGGCCTATTAAATAGGCTTATTAAATAGGCTTATTTCAGCAACTTAGACTTATTAAAAAGGCCTATTAAATAGGCTTATTAAATAGACTTATTAAATAGGCTCATTAAATAGGCTTATTAAATAGGCTTATTAAAAAGACATTAAATAAGCTCAATAAATAGGCTTATTAAATAGGCTTATTAAATAGGCTTATTAAATAGACTTATTAAATCGGCTTATTAAATAGGCTTATTAAAAAGGCTTATTAAATAGACTTATTAAATAGGCTCATTAAATACTTATTAAATAGGCTTATTAAATAGACTTATTAAATAGGCTTATTAAAAAGGCTTATTAAATAGACTTATTAAATAGGCTCATTAAATACTTATTAAATATGTTTATTAAATAGGCGTATTAAATAGGCTTATTAAATAGACTTATTAAATAGGCTTATTAAATAGACTTTTTAAATAGGCTTATTAAAAATGCTCATTAAATACTTATTAAATGTGTTTATTAAATAGGCATATTAAATAGGCTTATTAAATAGGCTTATTAAATAGGCTTATTAAATAGACTTATTAAAGAGCCTTATTAAATAGGCTTATTTCAGCAACTTATGCTTATTAAATAGCCTTATTAAACAGGTTTATTTCAGCAACTTAGGCTTATTAAATAGCATTTTAAATAGGTTTATTTCAGCAACTTAGACGTATTAAATATACCTTTTTAAATAGGCTTAGTTCAGAAACTCAGGCTTATTAAATAGTCTTATTTCAGCAACTTAGGCTCATTAAATAGCCTTATTAAATAGGCTTATTTCAGCAACTTAGGCTTATTAAATAGGCTTATTTCAGCAACTTAGACTTATTAAATAGCCTTATTTCAGCAACTTTGGCTTATTAAATAGCCTTATTTCAGAAACTTAGACTTATTAAATAGGCTTATTCAGCAACTTAGGCTTATTAAATAGCCTTATTAAATAGGCTTATTTCAGCAACTTAGACTTATTAAATAGGTTTATTCAGCAACTTAGGCTTATTAAATAGGCTTATTCAGCAACTTAGGCTTATTAAATAGGCTTATTTCAGCAACTTAGGCTTATTAAATAGGCTCATTCAGAAACTTAGGCTTATTAAATAGGCTTATTTCAGCAACTTAGACTTATTAAATAGGCCTATTAAATAGACTGATTAAATAGGCTCATTAAATACTTATTAAATAGGCTTATTAAATAGACTTATTAAATAGGCTCAATAAAGAGGCTTATTAAATAGGCTTATTAAATAGACTTATTAAATAGGCTCAATAAATAGGCTTATTAAATAGGCTTATTAAATACGCTCATTAAATAGGCGTATTAAATAGACTTATTAAATAGGCTCAATAAATAGGCTTATTAAATAGGCTTATTAAATAGTCTTATTAAATAGGCTCAATAAATAGGCTTATTAAATAGGCTCAATAAATAGGCTTATTAAATAGGCTCATTAAATACTTATTAAATAGGCTTATTAAAATGGCTTATTAAATAGACTTAATACATAGGCTCATTAAATACTTATTAAATAGGTGTATTAAATAGGCGTATTAAATAAGCTTATTAATAGGCATATTAAATAGGCTTATTAAATAGGCTTATTAAATAGACTTATTAAATAGGCTTATTAAAAAGGCTTATTAAATAGACTTAATACATAGGCTCATTAAATACTTATTAAATAGGTGTATTAAATAGGCATATTAAATAGCCTTATTAATAGGCGTATTAAATAGGCTTATTAAATAGGCTTATAGTGTATAGTGTAGTGTATAGTGTAGTGTATAGTGTAGTGTATAGTGTCGTGTATAGTGTAGTGTATAGTAGTGTAGTGTATAGTAGTGTAGTGTATAGTGTAGTGTATAGTGTAGTGTATAGTTACGGTGCTACTCACCAAGGCTGTGGTTGCCACGCAGCACCTGGGAAGGGGGGCGGAGGAGAGGTGACAATGAGACAGTGGCTAGAATATGTTGTCTACCTCACCTGCTACGGAGGCCCATCGACTCACCCAGAGACTCACACAGAGACTCACACAGAGACTCACACAGACACCCATAGACTCACACAAACACCCATAGACACACAAACACTCATAGACTCACACAGAGACTCACACAAACACCCATAGACTCACACAGAGACCCACAGACTCACACAGAGATTCACACAAACACCCATAGACTCACACAAACACCCATAGACTCACACAGAGACTCACACAAACACCCATAGACTCACACAAACACCCATAGACTCACACAGAGACTCACACAGACACCCATAGACTCACACAAACACCCATAGACTCACACAGAGACCCACAGACTCACACAGAGACTCACACAAACACCCATAGACTCACACAAACACCCATAGACTCACACAGAGACCCACAGACTCACACAGAGACTCACACAAACACCCATAGACTCACATAAACACCCATAGACTGACACAGAGACTCACACAAACACCCATAGACAAACAAACACCCATAGACTCACACATAGACTGACACAAACACCCATAGACTTACACAAACACCCATAGACTGACATAGAGAATCAAATAGACACCCATATACTCACACAAACCCCCATAGACTGACATAGAGACTCACACAGACACCCATAGACTTACACAGAGACTCACACAGACACCCATAGACTCACACAAACACCCATAGACTGACATACTCACACAGACACCTATAGACTCACACAGACACCCATAGACTGCCACAGAGACTCATGCAGACACCCATAGACTGACACAGAGACTCACACAGACACCCAGAGACTCACACAAAAAGCTCACCGAGATCCACACTCACACAGAGACCCAGAGACTCCGAGACCCATACACACTCACACACAAACACCTATACACTCACACACACATAGACACAAACATCTGCACACCTACAACTCAACAACAACATTAAGTGGCGGTGACGTCACCACGACGCTTGTGCCAGGCTATGTGCACGTTGAAGCCACGTGAAGTGTCGAACGCCCGCTGACAGGAAGTCACAGGGCAGACCCAGGTGCCACGGGTCGACTGACTGAGATGACTGGCTGATGCACCACCTGTGCCCCCTACTGTGCCAACTTGCTGTGCTTTAGCCAACCCAGCGCTCCGCTTTGTTGTGAGCGTTGTTGTTGGAGCTCATCATCCTCCTGTACCACATCAATCAATCTCTTCTCTAGCCCGTGCATCGCCCGGTTAGCCCCCTCGAACCGGACAAACAAAAGCTGTTTGGGCATGCGGTGGCTGTGCATGCAGGCTACATGACCCAGCCAACGCAGCCTTGCCTACCGGAGGAGCTCACCGATGGGGCTTTGTCCAGAAATTTCAAGGATAAGTGAGCTCCTCACACAACCCAGCCTAGTTAAACCCAGGATGGATCATAGGCAGGCCAGTCTAAATGTTTCTAACTGGCAAAGATGTTCCATTAGGGGGGACCACGTTTCGCAAGCATAGAGAAGGGAGAGAATGACCGTGGCTGAGAAGACCCGAAGCTTCGTGCGGAGCGACAGACCAGGTAGCTTCCACACAGCGTTACGCAACCTATTAAAAGATAATGCCGCTCAACTGATTTGGAGACCGCTGCTGTTTAACCGGAGCCGGTCATGAGCACACTGGTCGGGTATGGGAAACTCTCCACTCTCTCCACAACTGCCCTATCACCAATTGGGTTGTGGGGGTTGAGTGCCCGATGGTACAAAATACCCTGGCAGGTGCATAGTTTTAGTGGGGCTGATGGTAAGTCCTCACCTCTTAGTGGCAAGCTCCAGTTTCAGCAGCAGCGCCTCCAACTCCTCCGCAATTACCAGATCATCGGCATACATAACATGGTTGAGCAATAGGGAGCCACCCGGGCATCGATCAGCCTCCCATTGTATCTGTACCAGATGAAAATTCCTCCGGTATAGCTATTGAAGGCTTCGCGAATTATGTGGTCGAAATAGATGTTAAATAATGTCGAAGCCAAATGACATCCCTCTCGCACCCCAAAGTGAGCAGGGAATGGATCCGACTCCCGGCCACGTAAATTTACCCAGGCCCGCTCACTATCTTGAAGGTCCTTAATGATCGTGAGCAGCGGGTCAGGGACTCCAAAAGCACGAAGACCAACCCAGAGCCAGGCCTACTGATGGTATCATAGGCCTTGACCAGGTCAATAAAGCAGAGATGTAGGTCTTGCTGGAATTCCCTACACCTCTGCTTTAGCAGACGGAAAGAAAATATGGCATCTGTGCAGCAACGCCCTTTCCTAAAACCACATTGGAGCTCCGCAAGCCTCTCCTCAGCGTACCTGGCAAAGCGATGTTAAATCATTCTTGTCAGGACCTTTCCAGGCACACTGAGGAGTGATATGCCCCTGTCGTTGTTACAGTCTGTGCGGTCCCCTTACTACAAAGTGGGGGACCACCAGGGCATCCTTCAAATCCTGCAGAACCCATCCAGTGGTCCAGACTGTTGTTATGATGTCATGTAGGGCAGTCTATGCACAAATGCCACCATCCCTCAGCATTTTGCTTGGGAGATCATCTCTGCCCGGTGCCTTTCCTGGTCTCAGGCTCTGGATCGCCTTCAGTACTTCCTCAACAGATGGCACCTCAGCCAGCCACTCACAGGGGGTGACTTCTGCTTCCAATATTTGCGGCACCTCAGCCTCAGCAGGGTCATCCCCACTTTGTCCCATGATGTTTTCCAGGCCGAGGGATTTCACCTTCCCCAGGACCTCACAGAAATGCTCAGCAAATCTGAAAACCTGTTCCTGGGGGTTGGAGATTGGATCACCGTTTTTTTCCCCTAATGATGGTAATAGGTGTGCCGCTGCAGGTTACTTTTTGATGGAATTAAAGAGCGATTTGTGATCACGGGCCATTGAGGCAGATTCCATCTCCTCAAAAACCCACGTCCACCACCCATCCTTGCAGCGCCTCACAGTTCTCCGAACCTCCGAGAGAAGGCTGCGGCCAGCCTCCTCATTCTCTGACGTGGAATGCTGTAGACAATGAGAGGGGACCTGTCGCTTTTTCTCAGCCAGCCTGAACTTGTCCTCTGTCAGCCAGGGTCTCTGAGGAGGTGTGGACCGCGTACCCAAAGCAGCCATTGCAGCTGCATGAGTCACAGTCCTAAACCTCGCCCATTTACCCTCGACATCTGGAGGAGTGAGGGACGATGCCAACCCCAGCCGCAAGCGATGATGAAATTCTCGCTTGCAACTTTCATCAACTAGTTGAGACCAGGCCGCCTTAGGTTGAAATGGGGTCCTGGGTGTACACCCACCACCGGAGTGGAAGAATGGCAGGCGCATCTTACAGATGACAAGTCGATGGTCAGTCGGCAGATCAGCTCCACGGTAGGTCCTGGTATGAAGGACATCGGCCCGCATCCGCTGTTCTGTCACTATGTAGTCCAGCAGATGTTCTTGCTTGGACCCGGCATGCATCCATGATGTTGTGTGGATGCGCCGATGCCGGAACAGCGTGTTGGTAATTACAAGCCCATGGGCTCCACAAAAATAGCAGCCTCCTACCGTTGTTATTGAGCTGATCTGGCCCATGCCTTCCAATCACCCCAGACCAGGTGCCAGCATCATGACCAACTCGGGCATTGAAGTCACCAAACAAGACGACTCTATCCCGAGGGGCCACTTTAGCCAGCACCTGTTACAGGAGGTCATAGAAGGCATCTGACTCATCGACCTTGCCTGCATCCTCCCAAAAGATGTCCGTCTTCGGTGGGGGCTTAAGTAACCACGACCACCACTCCTCGCCTCTGGTTGATGGGAAGGCGAGCCCAAAGTAGCCTGGGGCTTACAGCTTCCCACACCACACAACAACAACCGCCATTCGCCACTAAGTGGTGGTGACATGACCACGACGCTTGTGCCAAGCTATGTGCACCCTGAGGCCATGTGAAGTGGCGAATGCCCACTGGCAGGAGGTCACGGGGCAGACCCAGGTGCCACAGGTCAACTGACTGAGATGACTGGCTGATGCACCACCTGTGCCCCCTACTGTGCCAACCTGCTGTGCTTTAGCCACCCGGCACTCCGCTCGTTGTTGTGAGCGTCGCTCCTCCGCCCTCCGTTGTTGTTGGAGGGCGACTACCTCCAACTGCCCAGTAGCATCCTTCACGAGCCTCCTCCACAGAGGCCGATCTTGACACCGCTGGTACCAGTCATCGGCAAGTCCACTCAGCTCCACGTCCTCCTGTACTACATCACTCCATCTCTTCTCTAGCCCGAGCCGCGCCCGCTTAGCCCCCTCAATCCAGCCGAACAAAAGCTGTTTCGGCATGCGTTGGCTGGGCATGCGGGCTTACATGACCCAGCAATCGCAGCCTTGCCCGCCGGAGGAGCTCACCGATGGGACTTTGTCCAGATCTTTCAAGGATTTGTGAGCTCCTCACACAATCCAGTCTGGTTAAACCCAGGATGGATCGTAGGCAGGCCAGCCTAAATGTTTCTAACCGGCGAAGATGTTCCATTAGGGGGGTCCACGAAACCACGAGTTAAACCACACCACACACACACACATACACACAAACACCTACACACCACACACACACAAACACCTACACACTCACACACCTACACACAAACACCTACACACACACACACCTACACACTCACACACCTACACACTCACACACCTACACACACACACGTGGGTGAGTGTGTGCGTCCTGACCCTCACCTCTTCCTCCTCACCCTCCTCCTCTTCCTCCTCCTCCTCCTCCTCCATTTTCTCACCAGCAACACCATCACTACCACCATCACCACCATCACCCCCACCATCATCACCACCACCACCATCACCACCAGCACCACCACCAGCACCACCACCATCACCACCATCACCCCCACCATCACCACCAGCACCACCACCAGCACCACCACTACCACCACCACCAACACCACCATCACCACCACCACTACCACCATCACCACCACTACCACCACTTCCACCACCACCACCATCACCACCACCACCACCATCACCACCACCATCACCACCAGCACCACCACCAGCACCACCATCACCACCAGCACCACAACTACCACCAGCACCACCACTACTACCATCACCACCACCAACACCACCATCACCACCACCACTACCACCATCACCACCACTACCACCACTTCCACCACCACCACCACCACCATCACCACCACCACCACCACTTCCACCATCACCACCATCACCGGCGCCAGCTCCTCTTCCACGTGCAGGCGTCTCGGCCTCCCCCGTACAGTGGCGGCAGTGGACCTGTGGGAGGCAGAGAGACGAGGGCTGGTGCCCAGCGCTCCTCAGTGTGACCACTACCGCCATCGCCACCACCATCGCCACCACCGTCACCACCATCGGCATCGCCACCACCGATATCATCACCACCATCGCCACTATCGTCACCATCACCACCACCACCACCCCGACCACCACCACCGTGGTGGGTCACACACACCCCCACACAGACACAGACACACACACAGGGTCACACACACAGGCACCAACCCACACACACCCACACACACACAGGGTCACACACACAGGCACCAACCCACACACACACACAGGGTCACACACACAGGCACCAACCCACACACACACAGGGTCACACACACAGGCACCAACCCACACACCCCCACACACACACAGTCACATACACCCACAGGGTCACAACAACCGCCATTCGCCACTAAGTGGCGGCGACATAACTTCGTGGCTACGTGACGTCACCACGACGCTTGTGCCAGGCTATGTGCACCTTGAGGCCACGTGAAGTGTCCAACGCCCGCTGGCAGGAGGTGCCGAGCCCGTTTAGCCCCCTCGATCCGGCCGAACAAAAGCTGTTTGGGCATGCGGTGGCTGGGCATGCGGCTACATGACCCAGCCAACGCAGCCTTGCCTGCCGGTGAAGCTCACAGATGGGACCTTGCCCAGATCTTTTAAAGGATTTGTGAGCTCCTAACACAATCCAGCCAGGTTAAACCCAGGATGGATCGTAGGCAGGCCAGCCTAAGTGTTTATAACCGGCGAAGATGTTCCGTTAGGGGGGTCCACGTTTCGCAAGCGTAGAGAAGGGAGGGAAAGACCGTGGCCGAGGAGACAACCCCCTACATCCTCGTGGTGCCGGACGGGCAATGCTGTCGTGGACAGTGCTGTGGGGGGAGGGCCAATTCCGATTGGCTTTTCCCCTCAAGGCGTTTGTAGCTACCACAGCGGCTAAATGGGGGCTCTGGATGGGTGCGAGGGGCTGGTAACCCCTCCACCTTCAATAAATTACCACAAAATCACGTGACAAAATATATCTAACAGACACACACACACAGGGTCAACAACAACAACAACCGCCATTCGCCACTAAGTGGCGGTGATGTCACCACGATGCTTGTGCCAGGCAGGGTCACACACACACACACCCCCACACACACACAGGGTCACACACACACAGGGTCACACACACAGGGTCACACACACAGTCACACACACCCACGCAGGGTCACAAACACACACACAGGGTCACACACACACAGACAACCACCCACACACACACACACAGGGTCACACACACGTAGTGTCACACACACCCGCACACACCCCCACACACACCCAGGGTCACAAACACACCCCCACATACACACAGGGTCACACACACACGCACACACCCCCACACACACGTAGTGTCACACACACACAGGGTCACACACACACAGGGTCACACACACACAGGGTCACACACACACACACACAGGGTCACAAACACACCCCCACATACACACAGGGTCACACACACACGCACACACCCCCACACACACGTAGTGTCACACACACACAGGGTCACACACACACAGGGTCACACACACACACAGGGTCACACACACACAGGGTCACACACACACACACACACAGGGTCACAAACACACCCCCACATACACACAGGGTCACACACACGCACACACCCCCACACACACGTAGTGTCACACACACACAGGGTCACACACACACAGGGTCACACACACACAGGGTCACACACACACACACACAGGGTCACAAACACACCCCCACATACACACAGGGTCACACACACGCACACACCCCCACACACACGTAGTGTCACACACACACAGGGTCACACACACACAGGGTCACACACACACACACAGGGTCACACACACACAGGGTAACACACACACACAGGGTCACACACACACACAGGGTCACACACACACACACACAGGGTCACACACACACACCCCACACACACACCCCCACACCTGTGGGCACGCTGCAGACGGCGTGATCTGAGTCATCGTTCTCTTCCTCCTGCCGGAGACGGAGCTGTGGACAACCAGGGTGACAGTGAGACTCAGCCACAGTGACACTCACAGTGACACTCACAGTGACACTCAGCCACAGTGACACAGTGACACTCACAGTGACACTCAGCCACAGTGACACTCACAGTGACACTCACAGTGACACTCAGCCACAGTGACACTCACAGTGACACTCACAGTGACACAGCCACAGTGACACTCAGTGACACTCACAGTGACACTCAGCCACAGTGACACTCACAGTGACACAGTGACACTCACAGTGACACTCAAAGTGACACTCACAGTGACACTCACAGTGACACTCACAGTGACACTCACAGTGACACTCAGCCACAGTGACACTCAGCCACAGTGACACTCACAGTGACACTCACAGTGACACAGCCACAGTGACACTCAGTGACACTCACAGTGACACAGTGACACTCACAGTGACACTCAGCCACAGTGACACAGTGACACTCACAGTGACACTCAGCCACAGTGACACTCAGTGACACTCAGTCACAGTGACACTCACAGTGACACAGTGACACTCACCCACAGTGACACTCACAGTAACACAGTGACACTCACAGTGACACTCACAGTGACACTCAGCCACAGTGACACTCAGCCACAGTGACACTCACCGTGACACTCACAGTGACACAGCCACAGTGACACTCAGTGACACTCACAGTGACACTCAGCCACAGTGACACTCACAGTGACACTCACAGTGACACTCACAGTAACACTCACAGTGACACTCAAAGTGACACTCACAGTGACACTCACAGTGACACTCAGCCACAGTGACACTCACAGTGACACTCACAGTGACACTCAGCCACAGTGACACTCACAGTGACACTCACAGTGACACTCAGCCACAGTGACACTCACAGTGACACTCACAGTGACACTCAGCCACAGTGACACTCACAGTGACACAGCCACAGTGACACTCAGTGACACTCACAGTGACACTCAGCCACAGTGACACTCACAGTGACACTCACAGTGACACTCACAGTGACACTCAAAGTGACACTCACAGTGACACTCACAGTGACACTCAGCCACAGTGACACTCACAGTGACACTCACAGTGACACTCAGCCACAGTGACACTCACAGTGACACTCACAGTGACACTCAGCCACAGTGACACTCAGTGACACTCAGTCACAGTGACACTCACAGTGACACTCACAGTGACACCCACAGTGACACTCACAGTGACACTCACAGTAACACTCACAGTGACACTCACAGTGACACTCACAGTGACACTCACCCACAGTGACACTCACAGTGACACTCACACACAGTGACACTCACCCACAGTGACACTCACCCACAGTGACACTCAGTGACACTCACCCACAGTGACACTCACAGTGACACCCACAGTGACACCCACAGTGACACTCACAGTGACACTCACAGTGACACTCACCCACAGTGACACTCACAGTGACACTCACAGTGACACTCAGTGACACTCATACACAGTGACACTCACCCACAGTGACACTCACTCACAGTGACACTCACAGTGACACTCACAGTGCCACTCACAGTGACACTCACCCACAGTGACACTCACAGTGACACTCACCCACAGTGACACTCACCCACAGTGACACTCACAGTGACACCCACAGTGACACCCACAGTAACACCCAAAGTGACACTCAGTGACACCCACAGTGACACTCACAGTGACACTCACCCACAGTGACACTCAGTGACACCCACAGTGACACTCACAGTGACACTCATCCACAGTGACACTCACAGTGACACTCACCCACAGTGACACTCACAGTGACACTCACAGTGACACCCACAGTGACACCCACAGTAACACCCACAGTGACACTCAGTGACACCCACAGTGACACTCACCCACAAAGACACCCAAAGTGTCATGCTGCTGACAGTTGGGCTACATTAACATAAGCTGCCCCGCTTATCCTGCTGACACCTGGGCTACATTAACATAAGCTGCCCCGCCCATGCTGCTGACACCTGGGCTACATTAACATAAGCTGCCCCGCCCATGCTGCTGACGACACTTGGGCCACGCCCATTTTCAACCTTTATAAACAGTTTGCCTTTAGAGGCTGACCCCCTTTGCCTGATGTGTGTACACACACATTCTCTGGAAAGAACCAGAGAATGTGTGTGTAAGTGTGTGTGTGTAAGTGTGTGTGTGTAAGTGTGTGTGTGTAAGTGTGTGTAAGTGTGCGTAAGTGTGTGTGTAAGTGTGTGTAAGTGTATGTGTGTGTGTGTGTTGGTGTGTGTGTGTAAGTGTGTGTAAGTGTGTGTGTAAGTGTGTGTTGGTGTGTGTACGTAAGTGTGTGTGTGTGTAAGTGTGTGTAAGTGTGCGTAAGTGTATGTAAGTGTGTGTGTAAGTGTGTGTAAGTGTGTGTGTGTAAGTGTGTGTGTGTAAGTGTGTGTGTGTAAGTGTGTGTAAGTTCGTGTGTGTAAGTGTGTGTTGGTGTGTGTACGTAAGTGTGTGTGTGTAAGTGTGTGTAAGTGTGCGTTAGTGTATGTAAGTGTGTGTGTAAGTGTGTGTAAGTGTGTGTGTAAGTGTGTGTAAGTGTGTGTGTAAGTGTGTGTGTGTAAGTGTGTGTGTGTAAGTGTGTGTAAGTTTGTGTGTGTAAGTGTGTGTTGGTGTGTGTACGTAAGTGTGTGTGTGTAAGTGTGTGTAAGTGTGCGTAAGTGTATGTAAGTGTGTGTGTAAGTGTGTGTAAGTGTGTGTAAGTGTAAGTGTGTGTAAGTGTATGTGTGTGTTGGTGTGTGTAAGTGTGTGTAAGTGTGTGTGTGTAAGTGTGTGTAAGTGTGTGTACGTAAGTGTGTGTGTGTAAGTGTGTGTAAGTGTGCGTAAGTGTATGTAAGTGTGTGTAAGTGTGTGGAAGTGTGTGGAAGTGTGTGTAAGTGTAAGTGTGTGTAAGTGTATGTGTGTAAGTGTGTGTGTTGGTGTGTGTGTGTAAGTGTGTGTAAGTGTGTGTGTGTGTGTGTAAGTGTGTGTACGTAAGTGTGTGTGTGTAAGTGTGTGTGTGTAAGTGTGTGTGTGTAAGTGTATGTAAGTGTGTCTGTAAGTGTGTGTGTAAGTGTGTGTAAGTGTGTGTAAGTGTGCGTGTGTAAGTGTGTGTGTGTTGGTGTGTGTGTGTAAGTGTGTGTAAGTGTGTGTGTGTAAGTGTGTGTTGGTGTGTGTACGTAAGTGTGTGTGTGTGTAAGTGTGTAAGTGTGTGTGTGTGTAAGTGTACCTCTGGTGTTGCCGTTTGCGCGTCTTCTCCGGCACTGTGGGGACGGAGCTGTCAGAGTCCTCGTTCAATCCGGCACCACCACGGCCACCGTCACCGCGCTCACCACCGCCGTGACCGCCACGGCACTCAACACCACCACCACCACCACCATCGTCGTCATCGTCGTCGCCAATCCTGTCCATGTCGTCGGCGCTGTTGACGTCGCCGAAGCCAAAGCCATCAACGTTGCCGATGATGTCGCCGTAGGGGACGCCGACACCGTCGCAGTCGGCGCTCCTGTCGCTGAAGGCGACGCCGCCGGAGTCGCTGCAGTCGGCGCCGTCGGAATCGCCGAAGCCGTCGACGTCGCCAAACCTCACGCGGACGAAGTCGCTGAAGGCGGCGGCGACGGCCGCGGCCGCGTCGTTCGTGGCGGCGGCTCTGACGCCGCCGCCGGACGCAGAGCGGCGGCAGGGGCACGGTCCGACGCTGCCCTCGCTCGAGGCCATCCTGCAACCTGCACACACTGCGACCACCGCCGCCGTCACCACCACCACCACCACCACACGCACCACCGTCACCACCACCATAGACTCAACACTGTACCATAGACTCAACACTACACCATAGACTCAACACTGCACCATAGACTCAACACTGCACCATAGACTCAACACTGCACCATAGACAAACACTACACCATAGACTCAACACTACCCATAGACTCAACACTACCCATAGACTCAACACTGCACCATAGACTCAACACTGCACCATAGACTCAACACTGCACCATAGACTCACACTACACCATAGACTCAACACTGAACCATAGACTCAACACTGCACCATAGACAAACACTACACCATAGACTCAACACTACCCATAGACTCAACACTACCCATAGACTCAACACTGCACCATAGACTCAACACTGCACCATAGACTCAACACTGCACCATAGACTCACACTACACCATAGACTCAACACTGAACCATAGACTCAACACTGCACCATAGACAAACACTACACCATAGACTCAACACTACCCATAGACTCAACACTACCCATAGACTCAACACTGCACCATAGACTCAACACTGCACCATAGACTCAACACTGCACCATAGACTCACACTACACCATAGACTCAACACTGAACCATAGACTCAACACTGCACCATAGACAAACACTACACCATAGACTCAACACTACCCATAGACTCAACACTACCCATAGACTCAACACTGCACCATAGACTCAACACTGCACCATAGACTCAACACTGCACCATAGACTCACACTACACCATAGACTCAACACTGAACCATAGACTCAACACTGCACCATAGACAAACACTACACCATAGACTCAACACTACCCATAGACTCAACACTACCCATAGACTCAACACTGCACCATAGACTCAACACTCCACCATAGACTCAACACTGCACCATAGACTCACACTACACCATAGACTCAACACTGAACCATAGACTCAACACTGAACCATAGACAAACACTGCACCATAGACTCAACACTGCACCATAGACTAACACTACACCATAGACTCAAGACTGTACCATAGACTCAACACTGCACCATAGACTCAACACTAAACCATAGACTCAACACTGCACCATAGACAAACACTACACCATAGACTCACACTACACTATAGACTCAATACTGCACCATAGACTCAACACTGCGCCATAGACTCAACACTGCACCATAAACTCAACACTGCACCATAGACTCAACACTACCCATAGACTCAACACTACCCATAGACTCAACACTACACCATAGACTCAACACTACACCATAGATTCAACACTGCACCATACACAATACTGTACCATAGACTCAACACTGCACTATAGACTCAACACTGCACCATAGACTCAACACTGCACCATAGACTCAACACTGCACCATAGACTCAACACTACCCATAGACTCAACACTGTACCATAGACTAACACTACACCATAGACTCACACTACACTATAGACTCAACACTACCCATAGACTAACACTGCACCATAGACTCAGCACTGCACCATAGACTCAACACTGCACCACAGACTCAACACTGCACCATAGACTAGCACTACACCATAGACTCAACACTGCACCATAGACTCAACACTGTACCATAGACTCAACACTGCACCATAGACTCAACACTACCCATAGACTCAACACTACACCATAGACTCAACACTGCACCATAGACTCAACACTGCACCATAGACTCAACACTGCCCATAGACTCAACACTGCACCATAGACTAACACTGCACCATAGACTCATCACTGAACCATAGACTCAACACTGCACCATAGACTCAACACTACACCACAGACTCAACACTGCACCATAGACTCAACACTGCACCATAGACTCAACACTGCACCATAGACCGCCCTAACAGCAGCTGTGTTTGCCATGTGGGCTCTGGGCGTGCGGGCTACACACACACAGCCACACGGCCACCACTGTGTCTACACAAAGCGTGGTGACTCTACCACACAGAGGCCTGGCGGTGTTGCTGAATGGCGGTGAGTAATGTCTACCGCTTACAACAACAACTACCACACCAGTTGTTGTTGTTGTGATACTCACAGGGTAGCAGTAGTGATAATAACAGTAGTAATACTCACAAGGTAGCAGCAGTAGATATATAAGTAGTTGTTGTGATACTCACAGGGTAGCAGCAGTGATAATACGAGTAGTAATACTCACAAGGTAGCAGCAGTAGATATATAAGTTGATGTTGTTGTGATACTCACAGGGTAGCAGTAGTGATAATAACAGTAGTAATACTCACAAGGTAGCAGCAGCAGATATATAAGTAGTTGTTGTGATACTCACAAGGTAGCAGCAGTGATAATAACAGTAGTAATACTCACAAGGTAGCAGCAGTAGATATATAAGTAGTTGCGGTTGTTGTGATACTCACAGGGTAGCAGTAGTGATAATAACAGTAGTAATACTCACAAGGTAGCAGCAGTAGATATATAAGTAGTATTAGTTGTGATTGTGATACTCACAGGGTAGCAGTAGTGATAATAACAGTAGTAATACTCACAAGGTAGCAGCAGTAAATATATAAGTAGTATTAGTTGTGATTGTGATACTCACAGGGTAGCAGTAGTGATAATAACAGTAGTAATACTCACAAGGTAGCAGCAGTAGATATATAAGTAGTATTAGTTGTGATTGTGATACTCACAGGGTAGCAGTAGTGATAATAACAGTAGTAATACTCACAAGGTAGCAGCAGTAGATATATAAGTAGTAGTTGTTGTTGTTGTGGTGATACTCACAGGGTAGCAGTAGTGATAACAGTAGTAATACTCACAAGGTAGCAACAGTAGATATATAAGTAGTATTAGTTGTGATTGTGATACTCACAGGGTAGCAGTAGTGATAATAACAGTAGTAATACTCACAAGGTAGCAGCAGTAGATATAAAAGTAGTAGTTGTTGTTGTTGCTTGGCGATGTCCGAGCGTCTCTCAACACCACGGCGACCTCAGACGCCCCCTGCTGTCGCGAGGCGCTCCACCGATTGGCTGCCGGCGTTGCTACGTCACCCCCCCCCAACCCCTCTTTTGATTGGTGGAATGAAAACCCATCACGGAAGATGGCTTCCCGTTACAGAAGGTGACTGCCCCGTGCCAGGCTAGGTGCACGAGGAGGTCACGTGGGCAGACCCAGTTGTCACGTGTTGACCTCCCTGTGCCAGGCTAGGTGCACGGGGGCTGACCTCCCCCTCCCCACTGTGTGTGTGACTGTGTGTGTGTGACTGTGTGTGTGACTGTGTGTGTGAGACTGTGTGTGTGTGACTGTGTGTGTGTGTGTGTGACTGCGTGTGTGTGACTGTGTGTGTGTGTGACTGTGTGACTGTGTTTATGACTGTGTGTGACTGTGTGTGTGTATGACTGTGTGTGTGAGACTGTGTGTGTGTGGTAGTGTAGCGGTTAGCGCGCTGCGCTATGAACCTGGCGACCCGGGTTCGATTCCCGCTCACGGCCAACACCAGTGACGATTATCTGAACCGGTCCCGGGCCTCCCCTAGGTCGACTCAGCCTCAAATGAGTACCTGGTGCGTTGTGTAAACATTGCCACTAGGGAAACAAAGGCGGTCGGGAGTGGTGCTGGCCACCCACCCCCTCGTGTACCGTTCCGGCCTTCATAGGTGCTCGCTAACAGCACTTGCCCCTACAGTCTGTTAAGGCTATATGGGGGATCTTTGTCTTTGTTGTTGTGTGACTGTGTGTGTGTGACTGTGTGTGTGTGTGACTGTGTGTGTGTGAAAGTGACTGACTGTGTGTGTGTGACTGTGTGTGTGTGACAGTGTGTGTGTATGTGTGTGACTGTGTGTGTGTGACTGTGTGTGTGACTGTGTGTGTGTGACTGTGTGTGTGTGACTGTGTGTGTGAGACTGTGTGTGTGTGACTGTGTGTGTGTGTGACTGCGTGTGTGTGACTGTGTGTGTGTGTGACTGTGTGACTGTGTTTATGACTGTGTGTGACTGTGTGTGTGTATGACTGTGTGTGTGAGACTGTGTGTGTGTGGTAGTGTAGCGGTTAGCGCGCTGCGCTATGAACCTGGCGACCCGGGTTCGATTCCCGCTCACGGCCAACACCAGTGACAATTATCTGAACCGGTCCTGGGCCTCCCCTAGGTCGACTCAGCCTCAAATGAGTACCTGGTGCGGTGTGTAAACATTGCCACTAGGGAGACAAAGGCGGTCGGGCGTGGTGCTGGCCACCCACCCCCTCGTGTACCGTTCCGGCCTTCATAGGTGCTCGCTAACAGCACTTGCCCCTACAGTCTGTTAAGGCTATACGGGGGATCTTTGTCTTTATCTTTGTGTGTGACTGTGTGTGTGTGACTGTGTGTGTGACTGTGTGTGTGTGACTGTGTGTGTGACTGTGTGTGTGACTGTGTGTGTGTGTGACTGTGTGTGTGTGAAAGTGACTGACTGTGTGTGTGTGACTGTGTGTGTGTGACAGTGTGTGTGTATGTGTGTGACTGTGTGTGTGTGACTGTGTGTGTGACTGTGTGTGTGTGACTGTGTGTGTGTGACTGTGTGTGTGTGTGTGACTGTGTGTGGGGGAGCGATGGTGTAGCGGTTAGCGCGCTGCGCTATGAACCTGGCGACCCGGGTTCGATTCCCGCTCACGGCCAACACCAGTGACGATTATCTGAACCGGTCCTGGGCCTCCCCTAGGTCGACTCAGCCTCAAAATGAGTACCTGGTGCGGTGTGTAAAATCGCCACTGGGGAGACAAAGGCGGTCGGGCGTGGTGCTGGCCACCCACCCCCTCGTGTACCGTTCCGGCCTTCATAGGTGCTCGCTAACAGCACTTGCCCCTACAGTCTGTTAAGGCTATATGGGGGATGTTTGTTTGTTTGTTTTGTGTGTGACTGAGTGACTGTGTGTGTGTGACTGTGTGTGTGTGTGTGACTGTGTGTGACTGTGTGTGTGACTGTGTGTTTGTGAGAGACTGTGTGTGTGTGACTGTGTGTGTGTGACTGTGTGTGTGTGTGACTGTGTGTGTGTGTGTGAAAGTGATTGACTGTGTGTGTGTGTGTGACTGTGTGTGTGTGAAAGTGACTGACTGTGTGTGTGTGTGACTGTGTTTGTGACTGTGTGTGTGTGACTCTGTGTGTGACTGTGACTGTGTGTGTGACTGTGTGTGTGACTGTGTGTGTGTGACTGTGTGTGTGACTGTGTGTGTGTGACTGTGTGTGTGACTGTGTGTGTGTGACTGTGTGTGTGACTGTGTGTGTATGTGACTGTGTGTGACTGTGTGTGTGACTGTGTGTGTGTGTGACTGTGTGTGTGACTGTGTGTGTGTGTGTGAAAGTGACTGACTGTGTGTGTGTGACTGTGTGTGTGTGTGACTGTGTGTGACTGTGTGTGTGACTGTGTGTGTGTGTGTGACTGTGTGTGTGTGACTGTGTGTGTGTGTGACTGTATGTGTGTGACTGTGTGTGTGTGACTGTGTGTGTGACTGTGTGTGTGACTGTGTGTGTGTGACTGTGTGTGTGTGACTGTGTGTGTGACTGTGTGTGTGACTGTGTGTGTGTGACTGTGTGTGTGACTGTGTGTGTGTGACTGTGTGTGTGACTGTGTGTGTGACTGTGTGTGTGTGACTGTGTGTGTGACTGTGTGTGTGTGACTGTGTGTGTGACTGTGTGTGTGTGACGGTAATAGCTGCTCAGTCAGAGGAGGAGTTGGAGACGCTGCTGCTGAGACTGGAGCGTGCCACTAAGAGGTGGGGCCTTACCATCAGCCCCACCAAAACTAAGCACCTGCCTGGGTATTTTGTACCATCGGACACTCCACCCCCACAACTCCCAATCGGTGATGGGGCAGTTGTGGAGAGAGTGGAGAGTTTCCCATACCTGGGCAGTGTGCTTATGACTGGCTCCAATTTAACAGCAGAGGTCTCACTCCGAATCAGTCGAGCGGCAATATCTTTTCATCGGTTGCGTAACGCTGTGTGGAAGCTACCTGGTCTGTCGCTCCGCACTAAGCTTCAGGTCTTCTCGGCCACGGTCATTCCCTCCCTTCTCTACGCTTGCGAAACGTGGACCCCCCTAATGGAACATCTTCGCCGGTTAGAAACATTTAGGCTGGCCTGCCTACGATCCATCCTGGGTTTAACCAGACTGGATTGTGTGAGGAGCTCACAAATCCTTGAAAGATCTGGGCAGGGTCCCATCGGTGAGCTCCTCCGGCAGGCAAGGCTGCGATGGCTGGGTCATGTAGCCCGCATGCCCAGCCACCGCATGCCGAAACAGCTTTTGTTTGGCCGGATTGAGGGGGCTAAGCGGGCGCGGCACGGGCTAGAGAAGAGATGGAGTGATGTGGTACAGGAGGACGTGGAGCTGAGTGGACTTGCCGATGACTGGTACCAGCGGTGTCAAGATCGGCCTCTGTGGAGGAGGCTCGTGAAGGATGCTACTGGGCAGTTGGAGGCAGTCGCCCTCCAACAACAACGGAGGGCGGAGGAGCGACGCTCACAACAGCGAACGGAGCGCCGGGTGGCTAAAGCACAGCAGGTTGGCACAGTAGGGGGCACAGGTGGTGCATCAGCCAGTCATCTCAGTCAGTCGACCCGTGGCACCTGGGTCTGCCCCGTGACCTCCTGCCAGCGGGCGTTCGACACTTCACGTGGCCTCAGGGTGCACATAGCCTGGCACAAGCGTCGTGGTGACGTCACCGCCACTTAGTGGCGAATGGCGGTTGTTGTTGTTGACTGTGTGTGTGTGACTGTGTGTGTGTGTGGCAAAACAACCCCCTACCTCCTCGTGGTGCCGGACGGGCAACTCTGTCGTGGACAGCGCTGTGGGGGGAGATCCAATTTTGATTGGCTCCTCCCCTCATGGCATATGTGTCCACCACAGGGGCTAAACGGGGGCTCTGGACGGGTGCGAGGGGCTGGTAACCCCTCCACCTTCAATTAATTACCACGAAACTACGAATTAAACTGAAATATGTAACAACTAAGCTTGTGCCGGAGGCCCCGGGGGGCCAGGCGTCTATGACGTCTCCTGGCCAAACCCCAATTGGCGGAGCCAGGAGATTGAATACCTACCCTCGGGGCTACTCCAGAAACAACGAAGAGCCACTGCGGTTGGCCACGTGGGGTGTTCGGGCGCTCGCTGCAGAGGAGGGGCTGCCGCTCCTCTGTCGGGAGCTGGACCGGTGCCGCCTGGATCTATGCGGCATTCGGGAGGTCCGGTGGGCCGGCTCTGGCTCCTGCCGCCATGAGGGGTGGACAGTCCTCTGCTCGGGGCAGCAGACTGCCGGGCGGCGGGGTGTGGGTCTTCTTTTGGGCAGGGGGGTGGGGGGGGCGTGGGAGCGTGGCGGTGGGGTGTGGGAGGCTGTGGGCCCCGGGCTGCTTTGGGCTCGCCTTCCCATCGGCCGGAGGCGAGGAGTGGTGGTCGTGGTTGCTTGTGCCCCCACCGAAGATGAACATCCGTGGAGGGATGCAGGCAAAGCCGATGAGTCAGATGCCTTCTATGACCTCCTGTCACAGGTGCTGGCTAAAGTGGCCCCTCGGGATAGAGTCATCATGTTGGGTGACTTCAATGCCCGAGTTGGTCATGATACTGGCACCTGGTCTGGAGTGATTGGAGGGCATGGGCCAGATCAGCTCAATAACAACGGTAGGAGGCTGCTAGATTTTTGTGCAGCCCATGGGCTTGTAATTACCAACACGCTGTTCCGGCATCGGCGCATCCACACAACATCATGGATGCATGCCGGGTCCAAGCAAGAACATCTGCTGGACTACATAGTGACGGACCAGCGAATGCGAGCCCATGTCCTTGACACCAGGACCTACCGTGGAGCTGATCTGCCCTCTGACCATCGACTGGTCATCTGTGAGATGCGCCTGCCATTCTTCCACTCCGGTGGTGGGTGTACACCCAGGACCCCATTCCAACCTGGAGTGGCCTGGTCTCAGTTGTCTGATGGGGGTTGCGGGCGAGAATTTCGTCATCGCTTGCGGCTGGGATTGGCATCGTCCCCGACTCCTCCTGATGTCGAGGGTAGATGGGCGAGGTTTAGGACTGTGACTCATGCAGCTGCAATGGCTGCTTTGGGTGCGCGGTCCAGACCTCCCCAGACACCCTGGATGACAGAGGAGTTGTTCGCGATGGTTGAGAAGGGGCGGCGGGCCCACTGTCATCGGCTGCAGAGTCCCACGTCGGAGAGTGAGGAGGCTTGCCGCAGCCTTCGCTCGGAGGTTCGGAGAGCCGTGAGGCGCTGCAAGGATGGGTGGTGGTCGCGGGTTGCTGAGGAGATGGAGTCTGCCTCAGTGGCCCGTGATCACAAATCTCTATTTAACTCCATCAAAAAAGTAACCTGCAGCGCCACACCTATTACCATCATTGGGGGAAGGGACGGTGGTCCAATTTCCGACCCCCAGGAACGGGTTCGCAGATTTGCTGAGCGTTTCTGTGAGGTCCTGGGGGAGGGAGGGTCCCTCAGCCAGGAAAGCATCGTGGCACAGGGTGAGGATGGCCCTGCTGAGGCTGCGGTGCCTCAGGTGTTGGATGGAGTCGCCCCCTGTGAGTGGCTGGCTGAGGTGCCATCTGCTGAGGAGGTATTGAGGGCGATCCGGAGTCTGGGACCAGGAGGGGCAGCGGGCGGAGATGATCTCCCAGGCGAGATGCTGAGGGAGGGTGGCGTTTGTGCACAGACTGCCCTGTATGACATCATGACAACGGTCTGGACCACTGGACGGGTTCCGCGGGATTGGAGGGATGCCCTGGTGGTCCCCCTTTTTGGGAAGGGGGACCGCACGGACTGTAACAACTACAGGGGCATCTCACTCCTCAGTGTGCCGGGAAAGGTCCTGGCAAGGATTATTCAGCATCGCCTTGCCAGGCACGCTGAGGAGAGGCTTGCGGAGCCCCAATGCGGTTTCAGGAAAGGGCGGTCCTGCACAGATGCCATATTTTCTGTCCGTCTGCTACAGCAGAGGTGTAGGGAATTCCAACAAGACCTACATCTCTGCTTTATTGACCTGGTCAAGGCCTATGATACCATCAGTAGGCCTGGGCTCTGGGTCGTTCTTCGTGCTTTTGGAGTACTTGACCCTCTGCTCACGATCATTAAGGACCTTCATGATGGTGAGCGGGCCCGGGTAAAACTACGTGGCCGGGAGTCAGAGCCATTCCCTGTACACCTTGGGGTGCGACAGGGATGTCCTCTGGCTCCCACATTATTTAACATCTATTTTGACCACGTAGTTCGTGAAGCCTTCAATAGCTGTACCGGGGGAATCTCCATATGGTACAGATATAATGGGAGGCTAATCGATGCCCGGGTGCGGTCAAGGGATGGCTCCCTAATGCTCAACCACGTTATGTATGCTGATGACTTGGTAATAGCTGCTCAGTCAGAGGAGGAGTTGGAGACGCTGCTGCTGAGACTGGAGCGTGCCACTAAGAGGTGGGGCCTTACCATCAGCCCCACCAAAACTAAGCACCTGCCTGGGTATTTTGTACCATCGGACACTCCACCCCCACAACTCCCAATCGGTGATGGGGCAGTTGTGGAGAGAGTGGAGAGTTTCCCATACCTGGGCAGTGTGCTTATGACTGGCTCCAGTTTAACAGCAGAGGTCTCACTCCGAATCAGTCGAGCGGCAATATCTTTTCATCGGTTGCGTAACGCTGTGTGGAAGCTACCTGGTCTGTCGCTCCGCACTAAGCTTCAGGTCTTCTCGGCCACGGTCATTCCCTCCCTTCTCTACGCTTGCGAAACGTGGACCCCCCTAATGGAACATCTTCGCCGGTTAGAAACATTTAGGCTGGCCTGCCTACGATCCATCCTGGGTTTAACCAGACTGGATTGTGTGAGGAGCTCACAAATCCTTGAAAGATCTGGGCAGGGTCCCATCGGTGAGCTCCTCCGGCAGGCAAGGCTGCGATGGCTGGGTCATGTAGCCCGCATGCCCAGCCACCGCATGCCGAAACAGCTTTTGTTTGGCCGGATTGAGGGGGCTAAGCGGGCGCGGCACGGGCTAGAGAAGAGATGGAGTGATGTGGTACAGGAGGACGTGGAGCTGAGTGGACTTGCCGATGACTGGTACCAGCGGTGTCAAGATCGGCCTCTGTGGAGGAGGCTCGTGAAGGATGCTACTGGGCAGTTGGAGGCAGTCGCCCTCCAACAACAACGGAGGGCGGAGGAGCGACGCTCACAACAGCGAGCGGAGCGCCGGGTGGCTAAAGCACAGCAGGTTGGCACAGTAGGGGGCACAGGTGGTGCATCAGCCAGTCATCTCAGTCAGTCGACCCGTGGCACCTGGGTCTGCCCCGTGACCTCCTGCCAGCGGGCGTTCGACACTTCACGTGGCCTCAGGGTGCACATAGCCTGGCACAAGCGTCGTGGTGACGTCACCGCCACTTAGTGGCGAATGGCGGTTGTTGTTGTTGTTGTGTGTGTGAAAGTGACTGACTGTGTGTGTGTGTGACTGTGTGTGTGACTGTGTGTGTGACTGTGTGTGTGTGACTGTGTGACTGTGTGTGTGACTGTGTGACTGTGTGTGTGTGTGCGTGTGAAAGTGACTGCCTGTGTGTGTGACTGTGTGTGTGTGACTGTGTGTGTGTGACTGTGTGTGTGTGACTGTGTGTGTGACTGTTTATGTGTGTGTGACTGTGTGTGTGTGTGACTGTGTGTGTGACTGTGTGTGTGTGTGACTGTGTGTGTGAAAGTGACTGGCTGTGTGTGTGACTGTGTGTGAGTGTGACTGTGTGTGTGACTGTGTGTGTGACTGTGTGTGTGTGACTGTGTGTGTGTGACTGTGTGTGTGTGAAAGTGACTGACTGTGTGTGTGTGACTGTGTGTGTGACTGTGTGTGTGACTGTGTGTGTGTGACTGTGTGTGTGACTGTGCGTGTGTGACTGTGTGTGTTTGTGACTGTGTGTGTGACTGTGTGTGTGTGTGATAGTGACTGTGTGTGTGACTGTGTGTGTGACTGTGTGTGTGACTGTGTGACTGTGTGTGTGTGTGACTGTGTGTGTGTGACTGTGTGTGTTTGTGAAAGTGACTGTGTGGCTGGCTCACCACCCACTCACCACCCACTCACTCACTCACCACCCACTCACCAATCACTCACTCGCCACTCACCACCCACTCACTCACTCACCACCCACTCACCACTCACTCACCACCCACTCACCACTCACTCACCACCAACTCACTCACTCACCACTCACCACCCACTCACCACCCACTCACCCACTCACCACCCACTCACTCACTCACCACCCACTCACCACCCACTGACCACTCCCTCGCCACTCACCACCCACTCACTCACCACCCACTCACCACCCACTCACCACTCACTCACCATCCACTCACCCACTCACCACCCACTCACCACCCACTCACTCACCACCCACTCACCACCCACTCACTCACTCACCACCCACTTACCACTCACTCACTAACCACTCACCACCCACTCACCACCCACTCACTCATTCACCACCCACTCACCACTCACTCACCACCCACTCACCACTCACTCACCACCCACTCACTCACTCACCACTCACTCACCACTCACTCACTCGCCACCCACTCACTCACCACTCACTCACCACCCACTCACCACTCACTCACCACCCACTCACCACTCACTCACCACCCACTCACCACCCACTCACTCACCACCCACTCACCACTCACTCACCACCCACTCACCCACTCACCACCCACTCACCACCCACTCACCACTCACCCCCCACTCACCACTCACTCACCACCCACTCACCACGCACGCACTCACTCACCACCCACTCACCACTCACTCACCACCCACTCACCACGCACTCACTCACCACCCACTCACCACTCACTCACTCACCACCCACTCACCACCCACTCACTCACCACCCACTCACCACTCACTCACTCACGCACCACTCACTCACCACTCACTCACTCACTCACCACCCACTCACTCACCACCCACTCACCACTCACTCGCCACTCACCACGCACTCTCCCACTCACCACCCACTCACCACTCGCTCACCACCTACTCACCACTCACTCACCACCCACTCACCACCCACTCACTCACTCACCACCCACTCACCACTCACTCATTCACCACCCACTCACCCACTCACCACCCACTCACCACGCACTCACTCACGCACCACTCACTCACTCACCACTCACTCACTCACTCACCACCCACTCACCACTCACCCACTCACCCACTCACCCACTCACCACCCACTCACTGTGTGTGTGTGTGACTGTGTGTGTGTGTGATAGTGACTGTGTGTGTGACTGTGTGTGTGACTGTGTGTGTGACTGTGTGACTGTGTGTGTGTGACTGTGTGTGTGTGTGACTGTGTGTGTGTGTGACTGTGTGTGTTTGTGAAAGTGACTGTGTGGCTGGCTCACCACCCACTCACCACCCACTCACTCACTCACCACCCACTCACCAATCACTCACTCGCCACTCACCACCCACTCACTCACTCACCACCCACTCATCACTCACTCACCACCCACTCACCACCCACTCACCACTCACTCACCATCCATTCACCCACTCACCACCCACTCACCACCCACTCACTCACCACCCACTCACCACCCACTCACTCACTCACCACTCACTTACCACTCACTCACTCACCACTCACCACCCACTCACCACCCACTCACTCACTCACCACCCACTCACCACTCACTCACCACCCACTCACCACTCACTCACCACTCACTCACTCACCACTCACTCACCACCCACTCACTCACCACCCACTCACCACTCACTCACTCACGCACCACTCACTCACCACTCACCACTCACTCACCACCTACTCACCACTCACTCACCACCCACTCACCACCCACTCACTCACTCACCACCCACTCACCACTCACTCATTCACCACCCACTCACCCACTCACCACCCACTCACCACGCACTCACTCACGCACCACTCACTCACTCACTCACCACTCACTCACTCACCACCCACTCACCACTCACCCACTCACCCACTCACTCACCCACTCACCCACTCACCACCCACTCACTCACCACCCACTCACTCACCACCCACTCACCACTCACTCGCCACTCACCACCCACTCACCCACTCACCACCCACTCACCACTCCCTCACCACCTACTCACCACTCACTCACCACCCACTCACTCACCACCCACTCACCACCCACTCACTCAACACCCACTCACTCAACACCCACTCACTCACCACCCACTCACCACTCACTCGCCACTCACCACCCACTCACCCACTCACCACCCACTCACCACTCACTCACCACCTACTCATCACTCACTACGCACCCACTCACCACCCACTCACTCACTCACCACCCACTCACCACTCACTCATTCACCACCCACTCACCCACTCACCACCCACTCACCACGCACTCACTCACGCACCACTCACTCACTCACTCACCACTCACTCACTCACTCACCACCCGCTCACCACTCACCCACTCACCCACTCACCCACTCACCTACTCACCACCCACTCACTCACCACCCACTCACTCACCACCCACTCACCACTCACTCGCCACTCACCACCCACTCACCCACTCACCACCCACTCACCACTCCCTCACCACCTACTCACCACTCACTCACCACCCACTCACCACCCACTCACTCACTCACCACCCACTCACCACTCACTCATTCACCACCCACTCACCACCCACTCACCACCCACTCACTCACCACCCACTCACCACTCACTCACTCACCACCCACTCGCCACTCACCACCTACTCACCCACTCACCACCCACTCACCACCCACTCACTCACTCACCACCCACTCACCACTCACTCATTCACCACCCACTCACTCACTCACCACCCACTCACTCACTCACCACCTACTCACCACTCACTCACCACCCACTCACCACCCACTCACGCACTCACCACCCACTCACCACTCACTCATTCACTACCCACTCACCCACTCACCACCCACTCACCACCCACTCACTCACTCACCACCCACTCACCACTCACTCACCACTCACTCACCACCCACTCACCACTCACCACCCACTCACCACTCACTCGCCACCTACTCACCACTCACTCACCACCCACTCACCACCCACTCACCCACTCACCACACACTCACCACCCACTCACTCACTCACCACCCACTCACCACTCACCCACTCACCCACTCACTCACCCACTCACCCACTCACCACCCACTCACTCACCACCCACTCACCACTCACTCGCCACTCACCACCCACTCACCCACTCACCACCCACTCACCACTCCCTCACCACCTACTCACCACTCACTCACCACCCACTCACCACCCACTCACTCACCACCCACTCACCACCCACTCACTCAACACCCACTCACTCAACACCCACTCACTCACCACCCACTCACCACTCACTCGCCACTCACCACCCACTCACCACTCACTCACCACCTACTCACCACTCAGTCACCACCCACTCACCACCCACTCACTCACTCACCACCCACTCACCACTCACTCATTCACCACCCACTCACCCACTCACCACCCACTCACCACGCACTCACTCACGCACCACTCACTCACTCACCACTCACTCACTCACTCACCACCCGCTCACCACTCACCCACTCACCCACTCACTCACCCACTCACCTACTCACCACCCACTCACTCACCACCCACTCACTCACCACCCACTCACCACTCACTCGCCACTCACCACCCACTCACCCACTCACCACCCACTCACCACTCCCTCACCACCTACTCACCACTCACTCACCACCCACTCACCACCCACTCACTCACTCACCACCCACTCACCACTCACTCATTCACCACCCACTCACCACCCACTCACCACCCACTCACTCACCACCCACTCACCACTCACTCACTCACCACCCACTCACCACTCACCACCTACTCACCCACTCACCACCCACTCACCACCCACTCACTCACTCACCACCCACTCACCACTCACTCATTCACCACCCACTCACTCACTCACCACCCACTCACTCACTCACCACCTACTCACCACTCACTCACCACCCACTCACCACCCACTCACGCACTCACCACCCACTCACCACTCACTCATTCACTACCCACTCACCCACTCACCAACCACTCACCACCCACTCACTCACTCACCACCCACTCACCACTCACTCACCACTCACTCACCACCCACTCACCACTCACCACCCACTCACCACTCACTCACCACCTACTCACCACTCACTCACCACCCACTCACCACCCACTCACCCACTCACCACACACTCACCACTCACTCACTCACCACCCACTCACCACCCACTCACTCACCCACTCACCACCCACTCACCACTCACTCAACGTGACTTTTACCGAAAGAGCTAAGAATAAGATGGTTGATGGTCTTCTTTGGTTCTTTCGGTAAAGTCACGTAGAATGAGAATAAAATAATAAATTGATAAAATAAAATAACACAATAATATTCTCACGACGTTTCGGCCACAACACAAGCGGCCTTCATCAGGTGAAGGGAGCGAGACTGTCTGGTAGGACAGCGCTGGAGTGAGAGAGCCACGTTCAGATCACGGCTTTTAAGCTGTGTGAGAGGAACAAAGAGCCTTGACGAAGGAATTAGCATAAAATTTAGCATTGAAAAGGCTGAATGATTAGCTTGTGACTGGTCACAGAAATAGCTATGTTAAAAGTTAAAGCATACACATCCGCAGAGGCACCCATTGTTAAAAGGAATTAGCATAGAATTTAGCATTGAAATAGCTAAATTAAGGCATTCGCTTGTAACTGCTACAGAAATAGTTACGTTGAAGTCAGAGCATACACATTCACCGAGGCACTTAGTACAAATCAAAACAGGAGAATTTAGCATTGAAATAACTAGGCGAATTTAGCATTGAAATAACTGGGTGATTTGCTAGTGACTGGTCACAGAAATGACTACACATCTGAGGTATTCACAGTACTATATAGTGAACCAATAAAAACTAAAATATAAATTACCTTCATGTTATCAATAAACTCTATATTCTCCAATCAGCTAAGCTACCAACCATAAGTCGTTATATATCACAATGCTATATGGCGAAAAAATGGGTGGATTCTTACCCTCAAATTTCCGTACCACGGATAGCTACTGGCCCCGTTCAGACGGACGAGTTCGTCCATGGTCGGAACAGAGGAGGGGGAGAGAGACAGCTGCGAAGCCCTAGTATACTCCATGTTGTAAACCATACCCTTAACCGTGGTGTGAGAGGTATTAAGAGGCAATGCTGGCGAAAGAGCTGCGGTCTGAAGGTCATCGTAAAATTACAATTAATTAAGAACAGAAATGATTTAACACATCTTTCCAGTGGTTACTAAGCCTGAATCCATCTTCTCGGTTGAAATTGTCTCTGTGCTTGTATATGTGAATGGCCTCATGAACGAATCTCTCATGGTAGCCAGTTGGTTTGCAAAGAACCTCTGTCTTGGAGAAGTCAATGTCATGTGAGCCCACTGAATTGTAACAGTGATCTGCTATGGCAGAGGAGTTCGTCTCACCGTGTTTCAAGTCTGCTTTATGTTCGCGGATGCGGTCCGAGATATGTCTTTTGGTTTCTCCAATGTAGCTACTACCACAGAGGCACTTTAGTTTGTAAACGCCCGGGTACTGTATGTCTGGAAGAGCATCTTTTACAGATGGAACTAAATCACGGATTTTGTGTACTGTGTTGAATCGGACCTGGATCTTGTGTTTATTCAGGATTTTGGAGATCTTTTTAGTGACCCCTGCAATGTAGGGTAAGGTGATGGTTTTGAGTGGCTCCACAAGAGGATCCTTCTTCATGACTGGAGTGATGGCTTTGCGGATTGTGTAGTCATGAAGAAGGATCCTCTTGTGGAGCCACTCAAAACCATCACCTTACCCTACATTGCAGGGGTCACTAAAAAGATCTCCAAAATCCTGAATAAACACAAGATCCAGGTCCGATTCAACACAGTACACAAAATCCGTGATTTACTTCCATCTGTAAAAGATGCTCCTCCAGACATACAGTACCCGGGCGTTTACAAACTAAAGTGCCTCTGTGGTAGTAGCTACATTGGAGAAACCAAAAGACATATCTCGGATCGCATCCGCGAACATAAAGCAGACTTGAAACACGGTAAGACGAACTCCTCTGCCGTGGCAGATCACTGTTACAATTCAGTGGGCTCACATGACATTGACTTCTCCAAGACGGAGGTTCTTTGCAAACCAACTGGCTACCATGAGAGATTCGTTCATGAGGCCATTCACATATACAAGCACAGAGACAATTTCAACCGAGAAGATGGATTCAGGCTCAGTAACCACTGGAAAGATGTGTTAAATCATTTCTGTTCTTAATTAATTGTAATTTTACGATGACCTTCAGACCGCAGCTCTTTCGCCAGCATTGCCTCTTAATACCTCTCACACCACGGTTAATGGTATGGTTTACAACATGGAGTATACTAGGGCTTCGCAGCTGTCTCTCTCCCCCTCCTCTGTTCCGACCATGGACGAACTCGTCCGTCTGAACGGGGCCCGTAGCTATCCGTGGTACGGAAATTTGAGGGTAAGAATCCACCCATTTTTTCGCCATATAGCATTGTGATATATAACGACTCATGGTTGGTAGCTTAGCTGATTGGAGAATATAGAGTTTATTGATAACATGAAGGTAATTTATATTTTAGTTTTTATTGGTTCACTATATAGTACTGTGAATAGCTCAGATTTGTAGTCATTTCTGTGACCAGTCACTAGCAAATCACCCAGTTATTTCAATGCTAAATTCGCCTAGTTATTTCAATGCTAAATTCTCCTGTTTTGATTTGTACTAAGTGCCTCGGTGAATGTGTATGCTCTGACTTCAACGTAACTATTTCTGTAGCAGTTACAAGCGAATGCCTTAATTTAGCTATTTCAATGCTAAATTCTATGCTAATTCCTTTTAACAATGGGTGCCTCTGCGGATGTGTATGCCTTGACTTTTAACATAGCTATTTCTGTGACCAGTCACAAGCTAATCATTCAGCCTTTTCAATGCTAAATTTTATGCTAATTCCTTCGTCAAGGCTCTTTGTTCCTCTCACACAGCTTAAAAGCCGTGATCTGAACGTGGCTCTCTCACTCCAGCGCTGTCCTACCAGACAGTCTCGCTCCCTTCACCTGATGAAGGCCGCTTGTGTTGTGGCCGAAACGTCGTGAGAATATTATTGTGTTATTTTATTTTATCAATTTATTATTTTATTCTCATTCTACGTGACTTTACCGAAAGAACCAAAGAAGATAATTCACTCCTATTGTGCTGTATTGTCTCTATTAATAATAATTTGCTAGCTTTGTGTAGTATTTGGTTAGCTTTAGAAGACTTTATGTGATGTGTTATTTTAACTGCGTTTGGTATTACCTTTGAATCTCTGCACCTTTTGAGGAACGCCAGTGAAGATATCAATTTCATCCGCTTAATGCGAAGCTTCTCCAATTTTCTGGTTTTAAGAAAAGTATCCTCCCCATAGAGGTTAGTCAGTTTAACAGTATCATCAATGAGACAGTATCATCAATGACTGTACGATTTCACTTTGATAACACATGGACCCCGCATGAAGCGATGGTTATTAGTGAAAGAGAGAGTTATTAGAACATGGAAATGCTATACTAAACAAAAAACGTAACTTATAATGAATGATTATACTTGAATTATTCCCGCAGTATCGCAATCGTTATTGATCATAGATCATATGCAACCCTTATCACGTTGTTAGCACACTGGGTCACAGAACAGGTGATTATTCTGTAGAGTACGTGAGAACGTGCAGCGATTACGAACGAAAGGTACTTTAAAGATTATACGACGATAAGAAAAACAATTAAAACAGTTATTATTCTCAAAGGCACAAATCTCAACAGATACATCGGCAGATTATCTGACTACATAATGGCTTGGAGTAAGGGCATGCGATGGGGTGCTCCTTTCTCCTGAAGACCTCACCTGATACCAAGTTTTAATTAATTGTGGACCAGATCGCCTGATGAGGATCTGGTGGGACACACCCTTCCCCACAAGAGCGTCGCTCTACGGGAGAAGGTGTCAAAAGTAAATTCGTATTGATGGATCTGTTGAATATTTATGCGATTAAGAGTACAGCCCACTAAATAGTAAAGAGGACAACTATGGATATGCTTATAACGACACATGTATGAACACTCGGTCTCGTCGTGATGCCTTCACAGCCACTGATGCCCGATAGACTTGAGTGTTGGCTTCTGGTTTAAGGACCCGTGTATGTTTGAGTGACATGAATTGTTTTGAATAGTCAGTGTTCGGAGTCGAACTTCGTGTCAAACAGACGCCTGCTTGTCGTGTGGTGAGGGGGCGGTGCGCGTCATACGTATCAGTCGATTCGGCGGTCACCGTGTTGAACGGATTCGGATGTCGTCGATACGCTGCTGCAGGTCAGGATACGGTCGGTAGATGGCGCCACAGCTCGCTCGCAGCGTGCACGGTGGTTGAGTGTTGACCCGGGTGCGCACTCGGCTGGCGATGCACGGTGTGCACGCAGCCTTGTCGCCAAACAGCGACCCTCACCACCCCGGCGGCAGCAGAGACCTCCGTGTCGGCAGAGGCTGACCCACGCAGGGGCGAGTTGAGCTGTCAAGCGGGTCTTGCCCGCCTGCAGATGAGATGGGGAGCTGCTCCAATGAGTCGAGCCCCCGATGGCCGGCTCCGGTGAGCCGATCGAACTCAGCTGAGTTTCCGATGAACTGCGGACGAGTCGAGCCGACCCGTTGGCCGCAGCTCGCTCCTGAGTCGACCCCCCCAGTCGAACTGAGGTTTCAATGTTCAGGATCCTCTTTTTATGCCCAAAAATCCCTTCACTCGGACCCTGCCCACAAGGCGGGGTTTCTTCCGATTTTTGCTGTGTCAGGGTTTGTCCGTATGTATCTGCGTCCGTGTGTGTGTCAGTGTGTGTCAGTGTGTGTTCTTGTGTGCATATTCCGTTGTCACCCTCCTTCCATAAAACCCACAAGTAAAACAATCAAATGTTATAAATTGTCTCGAAGGCGCCTCTCTGTCTGGGTACACAACCTGGAGGGAGGGGCGATATTCCCTCCGACTTTCACCGACGCACCAAGAAACGGTTAAGGTTTTTAAAGTTAACATTTATCCCTCACAGTTTCACAGTTATGCTCTGTATGTAACCCAAGGTCTGGGTTAGCTTCCGTTGTGGTATTGTACTTAATGTCAAGGGAAGGTTTTCCCCCCGAGCGTATACACACTCCTACCCCGCGCTGCGGGGATACAAAGATGGCCGGAATCTCCCTTTCTTTCCAACCTTGGGTTTAACACCGCCCAAGTCATTATGCAGTTTATGTTTTGTGTAAGCCTCGGTGAATGGTGCCAACACGAATGTTAAGTAGGAAATAATGCACTGTGATTTTTATTAGCCTGGTATTTTCGCTGAAATGCGTTGACACTCTAAGGTCCCGCCCTTATTCTCTTTTCAGTCTCTCTACACTCTTTGGCCCTCACTCTCTCTAGCGCGTGGTGACCGCTGTTTTCGCTGACGCCGCCAATTCAAGGCCTCATTAATTTCCGTCACTCCGTGTAGGTGAGGGCGGGTTAGCCCTGGAGTCAGTTCTGGTTTTCGTCTGCCTCTCAGCACTTGGTCTGTGACCTCTGACCCCGGGATTTATCTAATTTGATGGCCTGTCTAGCCCCGGCTTGCTGTTGTTAGGTTGGTTGGTTGTTCCTGGCTTTTTGCCTACGTTTGCAGTTTGCTGCGCTTATTTTCCTTTCTTCTCCAACCTTATATCCACTCTGCTCATTATTCGCTCATGTCTGGGTTAGAACATTCATGTTGACTTCGGAAAACCTGATTGTTATAGGCTTTGGGTCCAGTCGTATAAAAATTATTAAAATATGAAAATAGATTTAATGTTAAACCAATAGACGGTTGATGGTTACATTGATGTAGCTATTGGCAGGGTTCAATTGAAGTTGGTGTGAAGATCAATAACTTTAGCCTACCCTGTCATTGAATTCCGATGTTAAGTTACTTTAATAGTAATGTAGAACCAATCAGCTTTTTGACTGAACTATATCTAGGCTAACGCAAACTCCCAGTGACCCTGGCTTGGTGTGTTTACGTCAGCCCCTTGCAATCCGCTGTGCTCTGCTCTCTATCTGCTCCCTCTGACCCTGGGAGGGCTCTTAATGTCAAAATCGTATTAGTGGGTCATGGTAAAGAGAACCTCCACATGCCATGCGGAGGCCTGGTTTGGTGTTTTTATTCATTATTATATAAAAAAAACAATAGAAACATGTATCTATATGTATCGGAAAATTACCTGTTAACATTAAGATGGAAAAGGGGCCTATATACAACAGTGTCAGGTGGTGTGTGTCAGGTGGTGTGTGTGAGGTGGTGTGTGTGAGGTGGTGTGTCACGTGGTGTGTCAGGTGGTGTGTGTGAGGTGGTGTGTCACGTGGTGTGTGTGGTGGTGTGTGTGAGGTGGTGTGTGAGGTGGTGCGTGTGAGGTGGTGAGTGTGAGGTGGTGTGTGTGAGGTGGTGTGTCAGGTGGTGTGTGTCACGTGGTGTGTGTCAGGTGGTGGTGACCCGGGGTTCGATTCCCGCTCACGGCCGACGCCGCCGGCGACGATCATCTGAACCGGTCCCGGGCCTCCCCTAGGTCGACTCGGCATTAAATGAGTACCCTGGTGCGTTGTGTAAACATCGCCACTGGGGAGACAAAGGCGGCCAGGGGTGGTGCCGGCCACCCGCCCCCTCGTGTACCGTTCTGGCCTTCATAGGTGCTCGCTAACAGCACTTGCCCCTACAGTCTGTTAAGGCTACACGGGGGATCTTTGTCTCTGCGTGCGCGTGCCAAATTGGTAAGAGTTTGCCGATAAGTTTAGAGCTCTGCTCATCGTCGTCGTCATTATAAAATCCTGGAGGAACTTTCCGCCCGGTTTCCTGCTCGCTGTACGAGTTGACGTTGGTCGCGACAGCCAACGGGGACGTGTCAAACTAACACCGACAAGACCTGGGGATTCCTTCGCCGGTCGCTTTTATTGTACCACATCTGCCCCTGGCGCCAAGGGAAGCGTCTCATCGGTCGGTGTCCAGGGTGAGAATCCGTCAGAATGTACGCGGGGCAGTCGTGGTGTAGTGGTGGTGGTGGTACAAAGTGTTACAGTCGTGGTGTGGTGTAGTGTGGTGTAGTAGTAGTGTAGTAGTGGTGGTACAACGTGTTACAGTTGTGGTGTGGTGTAGTGTGGTATAGTAGTGGTGTAGTGTGGTGTGGTGTAGTGTGGTGGTGTGGTGTAGTGTGGTGTAGTGGTGTTGTGGTGTTGTGTGGTGTGGTGGTGTTGTGTGGTGTAGTGTGTAGTGTGGTGTAGTAGTGGTGTGTAATGGTGTGGTGTAGTAGTGGTACAACGTGTTACAGTCGTGGTGTGGTGTTGTGGTGTAGTGGTGGTGTGTAATGTACTGCAGTGGTGAAGTGGTGTGGTATTGTGGTGTAGTGTAGTGTGTAGTGTACTGTAGTGGTGTGGTATTGTGGTGTAGTGTAGTGTGTAGTGTACTGCAGTGGTGTAGTGGTGTGGTATTGTGGTGTAGTGTGGTGTGTAGTGTACTGCAGTGGTGGAGTGGTGTGGTAGTGTGGTGTAGTGTAGTGTGTAGTGTACTTTAGTGATGTGTGGCTGGGCGCAGTTTGGTGATGTAGTTGTAACTGAGGGTGTCGTTTCAAACGAGACGTACAACTTAAGAGAGAGAGAGACAGAGAGACAAACTCCCTTTACTGCCGAAACACGCATGAACACTCGTAAATGTGCACAGTCACCAGTGACACACGTGTTATAACCAACTCACTCACCAACTCACTCACCAACTCCCTCACCAATCACTCACCAGTGACACACGTGTTATAACCATCTCACTCACCAACTCACTCACCAATCACTCCCTCACCAACTCACTCACCAACTCCCTCACCAATCACTCACCAGTGACACACGTGTTATAACCATCTCAGGCATGCCACGTACGGTGCAGCCCCTATCTACAATGTCACCAAGCTTTTCAGTTCCAATCAACAAAGCTGAATGGGTGGGTGGGTGGATCAATGGGTGGGTGGGTGAGTGGGTGGGTGAGTGGGTGGGTATGTGGGTGAGTGAGTGAGTGGATGAATGGGTGGGTGAGTGGGTGAGTGGGTGAGTTGGTGAGTGGATGAATGGGTGGGTGGGTGGGTGAGTGGGTGGGTGAGTGGGTGGGTATGTGGGTGGGTGAGTGGGTGTGTGGGTGAGTGAGTGGATGAATGGGTGGGTGGGTGAGTGGGTGGGTGAGTGGGTGGGTGAGTGGGTGTGTGGGTGAGTGAGTGGATGAATGGGTGGGTGGGTGAGTGGGTGGGTATGTGGGTGGGTGAGTGGGTGTGTGGGTGAGTTTAGGCCTGGGCTCTGGGTCGTTCTTCGTGCTTTTGGAGTACCTGACCCTCTGCTCATGATCATTAAGGACCTTCATGATGGTGAGCGGGCCCGGGTAAAACTACGTGGCCGGGAGTCAGAGCCATTCCCTGTACACCTTGGGGTGCGACAGGGATGTCCTCTGGCTCCCACATTATTTAACATCTATTTTGACCACGTAGTTCGTGAAGCCTTCAATAGCTGTACCGGGGGAATCTCCATATGGTACAGATATAATGGGAGGCTAATCGATGCCCGGGTGCGGTCAAGGGATGGCTCCCTATTGCTCAACCACGTTATGTATGCTGATGACTTGGTAATAGCTGCTCAGTCAGAGGAGGAGTTGGAGACGCTGCTGCTGAGACTGGAGCGTGCCACTAAGAGGTGGGGCCTTACCATCAGCCCCACCAAAACTAAGCACCTGCCTGGGTATTTTGTACCATCGGACACTCCACCCCCACAACTCCCAATCGGTGATGGGGCAGTTGTGGAGAGAGTGGAGAGTTTCCCATACCTGGGCAGTGTGCTTATGACTGGCTCCAGTTTAACAGCAGAGGTCTCACTCCGAATCAGTCGAGCGGCAATATCTTTTCATCGGTTGCGTAACGCTGTGTGGAAGCTACCTGGTCTGTCGCTCCGCACTAAGCTTCAGGTCTTCTCGGCCACGATCATTCCCTCCCTTCTCTACGCTTGCGAAACGTGGACCCCCCTAATGGAACATCTTCGCCGGTTAGAAACATTTAGGCTGACCTGCCTACGATCCATCCTGGGTTTAACCAGACTGGATTGTGTGAGGAGCTCACAAATCCTTGAAAGATCTGGGCAGGGTCCCATCGGTGAGCTCCTCCGGCAGGCAAGGCTGCGATGGCTGGGTCATGTAGCCCGCATGCCCAGCCACCGCATGCCGAAACAGCTTTTGTTTGGCCGGATTGAGGGGGCTAAGCGGGCGCGGCACGGGCTAGAGAAGAGATGGAGTGATGTGGTACAGGAGGACGTGGAGCTGAGTGGACTTGCCGATGACTGGTACCAGCGGTGTCAAGATCGGCCTCTGTGGAGGAGGCTCGTGAAGGATGCTACTGGGCAGTTGGAGGCAGTCGCCCTCCAACAACAACGGAGGGCGGAGGAGCGACGCTCACAACAGCGAGCGGAGCGCCGGGTGGCTAAAGCACAGCAGGTTGGCACAGTAGGGGGCACAGGTGGTGCATCAGCCAGTCATCTCAGTCAGTCGACCCGTGGCACCTGGGTCTGCCCCGTGACCTCCTGCCAGCGGGCGTTCGACACTTCACGTGGCCTCAGGGTGCACATAGCCTGGCACAAGCGTCGTGGTGACGTCACCGCCACTTAGTGGCGAATGGCGGTTGTTGTTGTGTGGGTGAGTGAGTGAGTGGATGAATGGGTGGGTGGGTGAGTGAGTTGGTGAGTGAGTGAGTGGATGAATGGGTGGGTGGGTGAGTGGGTGAGTTGGTGAGTGAGATTCTAGTTATTTACCACAAGACGGCAGCATTGAGTTGCGAAATAATTTGTGTGGGGGGAGTGGTGGTGCAGTGGATAGTGCACGTTGTGTGTGTGTGAGTGGGGAGTGGTGGTGCAGTGGTTAGCTCACTCACTGACCAACTCACTCATCAACTCACCAACTCACTCACCAATCACTCCCTCACCAACTCACTCACCAACTCCCTCACCAATCACTCACCAGTGACACACGTGTTATAACCAACTCACTCACCAACTCACCAACTCACCAACTCACTCACCATTCACTCCCTCACCAATCACTCACCAACTCCCTCACCAATCACTCACCAGTGACACACGTGTTATAACCATCTCACTCACCAACTCACCAACTCCCTCACCAATCACTCACCAGTGACACACGTGTTATAACCATCTCACTCACCAACTCCCTCACCAATCACTCACCAGTGACACACGTGTTATAACCAACTCACTCACCAACTCCCTCACCAATCACTCACCAGTGACACACGTGTTATAACCATCTCACTCACCAACTCCCTCACCAATCACTCACCAGTGACACACGTGTTATAACCAACTCACTCACCAACTCCCTCACCAATCACTCACCAGTGACACACGTGTTATAATCAACTCACTCACCAACTCCCTCACCAATCACTCACCAGTGACACACGTGTTATAACCATCTCAGGCACGCCACGCACGGTGCAGCCCCTATCTAAAATGTCACCAAGCTTTTCAGTTCCAATCAACAAAGCTGTCAAAGAGCAAAAAATACCGAAATCAAAACCAAAAAATAGGGCATGCTAAAAACCCGTACGTTGCACACAAAATGCACACGTTTTATTTTAAAACGGCTATGTGTGGATAAGCAGCATTTCCTAAATAGCTGCATTGTGGTCCTCTTGCTTGAGGTCATTATCAACCCCACGTGGAGTAAATGTCACTGACAGCAGCAGCAGCAGTGATACACTGCAGTGATACACTGCTGCTGCTGCTGTTCTAATGCTGTTCTAATTTACACTATACACTACAATATACACTACTATACACTACACTATACACTACTATACATTACACTATACACTACACTATAAACTACACTATACATTACACTATACACTACACTATACACTACTATACATTACACTATACACTACACACTATACACTCCTATACATTACACTATAAACTACACACTATACACTACACTATACACTACACACTGTACACTATACACTACTATACATTACACTATACACTACATTGTACACTACACACAATACACTGCACTATACACTACACTACAACACTACTATGCACTACACTATATACTACACTAAACACTACACTATACACTACACTATACATTACAGTAAACACTACACTACACACTACACTATACACTACACTACTATACACTACACTATACACTACACTATACACTACTATACACTACACTATACACTACTATACACTACACTACTATACATTACACTATACACTAAACACTGCACTATAGACTACACTATACACTACACTACTATACACTACACTATACACTACACTACACAGTACACTATACACTACACTAAACACTACTATACACTACACTATACACTACACTATACACTACACTACTATGCACTACATTATACACTACACTACTATACACTACACTACTATACACTACACTCCTATACACTACACTACTATACACTACACTACTATACACTACACTACTATACACTACACTATACACTACACTACTATACACTATACATTACTACACTATACACTACTCTATAAACTACACTACTATACACTACACTATACACTACACTACTATACACTACACATTACACTACACTACTATACACTACACTATACACTACTATACACTACACTATACACTACACAATACACTACTATACACTACACACTAAACTACTATACACTACACTATACACTACACTATACACTACTATGAACTACACTATACACTACTATACACTACACTATAAACTACACTATACACTACACTATACACTACACTACTATACGCTACACTATACACTACTGTACACTACACTATACACTACCCTATACACTACTATACACTACACTACTATACACTACACTACTATACACTACACTATACACTACTATACACTACACTATACACTACACTACTATACAATACACTATACACTACTATACACTACACTACACACTACACTACTATACACGAAACTACTATACACTACTATACACTACACTATACAATACTATACACTACTATACACTACACTATACACTACACTATACACTACTATACACTACTACACACTACACTATACACTACTATACACTACACTATACACTACTACACACTACACTATATACTACACTATACACTACACTATACACTACACTAAACACTACACTATAGATTACACTATACACTACACTATACACTACACTATACATTACACTATACACTACACTATACACTACAGACTACACACTACTATACATTACACTATACACTACACTATACACTACACTATACACTACACTATACACTACACTACTATGCACTACACTACACACTACACTACTATACACTACACTATACACTACTATACACTACACTACTATACACTACACTATACACTACTATACACTACACTATACACTACTATACACTACACTATACACTACTATACACTACACTATACACTACACGATACATTACACTATACACTACTATACACTACACTATACACTACTACACTATACACAACACTACTATACACTACACTTTACACTACTATACACTACACTATACTACTACACTGTACACTACACTATACACTACTATACACTACACTATACGATACATTACACTATACACTACCCTATACACTACTATACACTACACTAGACACTACACTACTATACATGACACTACACTACTATACACTACACTATACACTACTATACACTACACTATACACTACTATACACTACACTATACACTACTATAAACTACACTATACACTACACTATACACTACACTACACACTACTATACAATACACTATACACTACACTATACTATACACTACACTATACACTACACTACTATACACACCACTACTATACACTACACTATACACTACTATACACTACACTATACACCACACTATACACTATACACTACTATACACTACACTATACACTACTATACTCTACACTATAAACTACACTATACACTACCATATACACTACACTATACTATACACTACTATAAACTACACTATACACTACACTATACACTACAGTATACTATACACTGTACACTACTATACACTACACTGTACACTACTATACACTTAACTATACACTACACTATACACAACACTATTATACACTACACTACTATACATCACACTATACACTACTATACACTACACTATACACTACACTATACACTACACACCACACTATACTACTATACACTACACTATACACTACTATACACTACACTATACACTACACTACACACTACTATACACTACACTACACTATAAACTACACACTACACTATACACTAAAGACTACACTATACACTACACTATACACTACAGACTACACTACACTATACACTACTATATACTACACTATACACTACACTAAACACTACACTATACACTACACACTACACTACTATACACTACACTATACACTACTATACACTACTCTATACACTACTATACACTACACTATACACCACTATAAACTACACCATACACTACACTATACACTACTATAGACTACACTATACACTACTATACACTACACTATACACAACACTACACTACTATACACTACACATACACTACTATACACTACACGATACATTACACTATACACTACTATACACTACACTATACACTACTACACACTACACTATAAACTACTATACACTACACTATACACTACTATACACTACACTATACACTACTATACACTATACTATATATTACACTATACACTACATTATACACTACTATACACTACACTATACACTACTATACACTACACTATACACTACTACACACTACACTACTATACACTACACTATACACTACACTATACACCACACTATACACTACAATATACACTACACTATACACTACTATACACTACACTATACACTACACTATACACTACACTAAACACTACACTATACAATACATTACACTATACACTACTATACACTACACTATACACTATACACTACACTATACTACTATACACTACACTATACACTACTATACACTACACTATACACTACACTATACACTACTATACACTACACTATACACTACACTACTATACACTACACATTACACTACACTACTATACACTACACTATACACTACTATACACTACACAATACACTACTATACACTACACACTAAACTACTATACACTACTATACACTACACTATACACTACTATGAACTACACTATACACTACACTATACACTACTATACACTACACTATAAACTACACTATACACTACACTATACACTACTATACGCTACACTATACACTACTGTACACTACACTATACACTACCCTATACACTACTATACACTACACTACTATACACTACACTATACTACACTATACACTACTATACACTACACTATACACTACACTACTATACAATACACTATACACTACACTATACACTACTATACACTACACTACACACTACACTACTATACACGAAACTACTATACACTACACTATACACTACTATACACTACACTATACAATACTATACACTACTATACACTACTACACTATACACTACTATACACTACACTATACACTACTACACACTACACTATACACTACACTATACACTACACTATACACTACACTATACATTACACTATACACTACACTATACACTACAGACTACACTACACTACTATACATTACACTATACACTACACTATACACTACACTATACACTACACTATACAGTACACTACTATGCACTACACTACACACTACACTACTATACACTACACTATACACTACTATACACTACACTACTATACACTACACTATACACTACTATACACTACACTATACACTACACTATACACTACTATACAATACACTATACACTACTATACACTACACGATACATTACACTATACACTGCTATACACTACACTATACACTACTACACTATACACAACACTACTATACACTACACTTTACACTACTATACACTACACTATACTACTACACTATACACTACACTATACACTACTATACACTACACTATACACTACTATACACTACACTATACACTACTATAAATTACACTATACACTACACTATACACTACACTACACACTACTATACAATACACTATACACTACACTATACACTACACTATACACTACACTACTATACACACCACTACTATACACTACACTATACACTACTATACACCACACTATACACTACACTATACACTACTATACACTACACTATACACTACTATACTCTACACTATAAACTACACTATACACTACCATATACACTACACTATACTATACACTACTATAAACTACACTATACACTACACTATACACTACAGTATACTATACACTGTACACTACTATACACTACACTGTACACTACTATACACTTAACTATACACTACACTATACACAACACTATTATACACTACACTACTATACATCACACTATACACTACTATACACTACACACCACACTATACTACTATACACTACACTATACACTACTATACACTACACTATACACTACACTACACACTACTATACACTACACTATAAACTACACACTACACTATACACTAAAGACTACACTATACACTACACTATACACTACAGACTACACTACACTATACACTACTATATACTACACTATACACTACACTAAACACTACACTATACACTACACTACTATACACTACACTATACACTACCTTACACTACTCTATACACTACTATACACTACACTATACACCACTATAAACTACACCATACACTACACTATACACTACTATAGACTACACTATACACTACTATACACTACACTATACACAACACTACACTACTATACACTACACATACACTACTATACACTACACGATACATTACACCAGGGGTCGGGAACCTATGGCTCGCGAGCCAGATGTGGCTCTTTTAATGATTGCATATGGCTCGCAGATAAAACAAAATATTCTCACTTGTTTTAATCCATCCATCGATTTTTCACTGCGCATGTCCTGTTCAGGGCTGCAGGAGCAATTGTCCATTATTTTAATTGGATGATACTGGCCTACGTTTGCCGTTGCTGGGTAAAACAGGTAAACGCCCCCTTTTGAATCAGTCTGAGACTGCGTCTGCTCGGTCATTAGCTCAAAGCTAACCCTTCGACGAAGAAGATGGCGAAAAGAAAAAAAGACGACGAGTATCGTACATTTCAGGACGAATGGACCGAAGAATTCGCCTTTGTGGAGAGAGCGGGTTCTGCGGTGTGTCTAATTTGCAATGACAAAATTACATCGTTGAAACGGTCGAATGTAAAGCGGCACTTCGACACGCGCCACGCTACCTTTTCATCAAAATACCCTGCGGGAGACAGCAGAAAGAAAGCGTGCCAAGAGCTTCTGAGCAGGGTGCAAGCTAGCCAGCAGCAACTCCGCGTATGGACCCGGCAAGGTGACTATAATTCGGCTAGCTTTGCTGGTTCTTTAGCAATAGTGAGGAACGGAAAACCATTCACAGATGGCGAGTATGCTAAAACGTTCATGCTGGATGTAGCCAATGAACTTTTTGATGATCTTCCGAACAAAGACAAGATAATCAAACGGATACAAGACATGCCTCTGTCGGCAAGAACTGTTCATGATCGTACCATCGTGATGGCAAACAAAGTGGAGGAAACGCAAGTGAAGGACATAAATGCAGCGCCGTTCTTTTCTCTGGCTTTGGATGAGTCAACAGACGTGAGCCATTTGTCGCAGTTCAGCGTGATTGCAAGATATGCTGTTGGTGACACACTGCGCGAAGAAAGTCTTGCTGTTCTGCCATTAAAAGGGTCCACAAGAGGTGAGGATGTATTCAAGTCTTTCATGGAGTTTGCTCAAGAAAAAAGTCTACCTATGGATAAACTTCTCTCAGTGTGTACTGATGGTGCTCCGTGTATGGTGGGGAAAAACAAAGCATTTGTGGCGCTTCTCCGTGAACATGAAAATAGACCCATCCTAAGTTTCCATTGCATTATACACCAGGAGGCACTTTGTGCTCAGATGTGTGACAGGCAGTTTGGCGAAGTGATGTCGCTGGTCATTCGTGTGATCAACTTTATTGTTGCCCGAGCCTTAAATGATCGCCAGTTTAAAACACTGCTGGATGAAGTTGTAAATAACTATCCTGGTCTGCTTTTGCACAGCAATGTGCGTTGGTTGTCAAGAGGGAAGGTGCTTAGCCGTTTTGCGGCTTGCCTGAACGAAATCCGGACTTTCCTTGAAATGAAAGGCGTCGGGCATCCTGAGCTAGCCGACACCGAGTGGCTCCTCAAGTTTTACTATCTCGTAGATCTGACTGAACATCTGAACCAGCTCAACGTGAAAATGCAAGGCATTGGAAATACAGTGTTATCCCTTCAACAAGCTGTATTTGCTTTTGAAAACAAGCTGGAGCTTTTCATCACGGATCTTGAAACAGGTCGTTTACTACATTTTGAAAAACTGAGCCAATTTAAAGATGCATGCACAGCAAGTGAGCCCATTCAAAACCTTGATCTCCACCAGCTAGCTGGCTGCACATCCAGTCTCCTACAGTCCTTCAAAGCACGCTTTGGAGAATTTCGTGAGCACACTCGTCTTTTTAAGTTCATCACCCATCCAAACGAGTGTTCACTGAACACAGCCGACCTGAATTACATCCCTGGTGTCTCCGTCAGAGATTTTGAAGCAGAAGTGGCTGACCTGAAGGCCTCAGACATGTGGGTGAATAAGTTCAAGTCACTGAATGAAGATTTGGAAAGAATCACACGACAGAAAGCGGAGTTGGCGAGCAAGCACATGTGGACAGAAATGAAAAAACTCCAACCCGAAGACCAGCTGATTCTCAAAACTTGGAACGCGCTTCCTGTCACATACCACACACTGCAGCGTGTGAGTATTGCTGTATTGACCATGTTTGGATCTACGTATGCATGTGAGCAGTCATTCTCACATCTTAAAAACATCAAGTCCAACCTACGATCACGTTTAACGGATGAAAGCCACAACGCTTGCATGAAGCTTAACCTCACCAAGTACCAACCCGACTACAAAGACATCAGCAAATCCATGCAGCACCAGAAGTCGCATTAATGGTGAGTGTTATAACAACATTATTTAAAAGAATAAATTCAGAGGCTTATTATACTGACATTTAGTTGAATTCACTTTTAAAATATATTATATGGCTCTCACTGAAATAAATTTCCAAATTTTTTGCTTTCATGGCTCTCTTAGTCAAAAAGGTTCCCGACCCCTGCATTACACTATACACTACTATACACTACACTATACACTACTACACACTACACTATAAACTACTATACACTACACTATACACTACTATACACTACACTATACACTACTATACACTATACTATATATTACACTATACACTACATTATACACTACTATACACTACACTATACACTACACTATACACTACTATACACTACACTATACACTACTACACACTACACTACTATACACTACACTATACACTACTACACTATACACTACACTATACACCACACTATACACTACAATATACACTACACTATACACTACTATACACTACACTATACACTACACTATACTAAACACTACACTATACAATACATTACACTATACACTACTATACACTACACTATACACTACACTATACACTACACTACTATACACTACACTATACACTACTACTATACACTACACTATACACTATTATACACTACACTATAAACTACACTATACACTACACTACTATACACTACACAATACACTATACTATACACTACTATACACTACACTATACACTACTATACACTACGCGATACATTACACTATACACTACTATACACTACACTATACACTACTATACACTATACTACTACACTACACTATTATACACTACACTACACACTACTGTACACTAGACTATACACTACTATACACTACTACCACCACTACCACCACAACTGCCACAACTACTACCACCACTACAACTAATACCACAACTACTACTACCACAACTACTACTACTAACACTACAACTACTACTACCACAACTACTACTACCACAACTACTACCACCACTACCACCACAACTGCCACAACTACTACAACTACTACCACCACTACCACAACTACTACCACAACTACTACTACTACCACAACTACCACCACTACAACTACCACAACTACCATAACTACCACCACAACAATTACCACAACTACTACTACCACTACTACCACTACCACAACTACCACCACTGCTACCACAACAACTACCACCACTACCACAACTACCACCACTACTACCACCACTACTACCACTACCACCACCACTACCACAACTACTACCACTACCACAACTACTACAACAACTACCACAACTACCACCACTACTACTACTACCACAACTACCACAACTACTACCACCACAACTACCACCACTACCACAACTACCACAACAACTACCACCACTACTACCACTACCACCACAACTACCACCACTACTACTACTACTACCACAACTACTACCACCACCACTACCACCACCACCACTACCAACACTACCACCACTACCACTACTACCACCACTACCACAACTACCACAACTACCACCACTACTACCACCACTACTAACACTACTACCACCACTACCACTACCACCACAACTACCACCACTACCACCACTACCACCACAACTACCACCACTACCACCACTACTACCACAACTACCACCACTACCACTACTACCACCACCACCACTACCACAACTACCACAACTACTACCACTACCACAACTACCACAACTACCACCACTACTACCACTACCACCACAACTACCACCACTACCACTACTACCACTACTACCACCACTACTACCACTACCACTACCACAACTACCACAACTACTACCACAACTACCACCACTACTATCACAACTACCACAACTACCACCACTACTACCACCACAACTACCACCACTACCACATCTACCACAACAACTACCACCACTACTACCACCACTACTACCACCACCACTACCACCACAACTACCACCACTACTACTACTACCACAACTACTACCACTACCACAACTACCACAACTACCACCACTACTACCACTACCACCACAACTACCACCACTACCACTACTACCACTACTACCACCACTACTACCACTACCACTACCACAACTACCACAACTACTACCACAACTACCACCACTACTATCACAACTACCACAACTACCACCACTACTACCACCACAACTACCACCACTACCACATCTACCACAACAACTACCACCACTACTACCACCACTACTACCACCACCACTACCACCACAACTACCACCACTACTACTACTACCACAACTACTACCACTACCACCACTACCACCACCACCACTACCACCACTACCACCACTACCACTACTACCACCACTACCACAACTACCACAACTACCACCACTACGACTACCACTACTACCACCGCTACCACCACAACTACCACCACTACCACCACTACCACTACCACCACAACTACCACCACTACCACTACTACCACAACTACCACCACTACCACTACTACCACAACTACCACAACTACTACCACAACTACCACCACTACTACCACTACTACTACCACTACCACCACAACTACCACCACTACCACCACTACCATTACTACCACAACTACCACCACTACCACTACTACCACCACCACCACTACCACAACTACCACAACTATCAAAACTACCACCACTACTACTACTTTCTTTTTTGTGTTTGAAGCAGCCTGTATCACCAGAGGCAGGGGCTAACAAACCATCATCACCATCATCACCATCATCATCATTGTCATCATCATCATCACCATCATCATCATCACCATCGTCACCACCATCACCATCATCACCATCGTCACCACCATCGTCATCATCGTCACCATCACCACCACCATCATCGTCACCACAACTACCATCACACTGGGCAGTGAGACACTGGTGGTGAGGGAGACTTTGAGGGTTTGTTGGAGCTGCAGCTTCCTCCTCAGTGTACGATGACGATGTCACGGCACACCGGACACACGCCACTCTCCTAAGACACACACACACACAGACACACACACAGTGACACACACACACACACAGACACAGTCACACACACACACAGACACACACACACACTGACACAGTCACACACACAGACACACACAGACACACACACACAGACACACACAGACAATCACACAGACACAGTCACACACATAGACACACACACACAGACACACACACACAGATACACACACACACAGACACACACACACAGATACACACACACACACAGACACACACACACAGACACGTACACACACACACGTACACACACACACAAAGATCCCCCATATAGCCTTAACAGACTGTAGGGGCAAGTGCTGTTAGCGAGCACCTATGAAGGCCGGAACGGTACACGAGGGGGTGGGTGCCCAGCACCACGCCCGACCGCCTTTGTCTCCCTAGTGGCAATGTTTACACACCGCACCAGGTACTCATTTGAGGCTGAGCCGACCTAGGAGAGGCCCGGGACCGGTTCAGATAATCGTCACTGGTGTTGGCCGTGAGCGGGAATCGAACCCTGGTCGCCAGGTTCATAGCGCAGCGTAGCGCTAACCGCTACACAACCGCTCCCCATACACACAGACACACACACACAGACACACACACAGACACACACAGAAACACACAGACACACACACAGACACACACACACACAGACACACATACACAGACACACAGACACACACAGACACACACAGAAACACACAGACAGACACACAGAGAGACACACAGAGATAGAGAGGCAGACACAGAGACAGAGAGACGGACAGAGAGAGAGACACACAGAGAGAAAGAGAGAGACACAGAGAGACACAGAGAGACAGAGAGAGAGACAGAGACACAGATAGAGACACAGACAGAGAGAGACAGAGAGAGACACAGAGAGAGACACAGAGAAACAGAGCGAGACAGAGAAAGACACACAGAGACACACAGAGACAGAGAGAGACACAGAGCCAGAGAGAGAGACACAGAGAGAGAGACACACACAGACCGAGTGAGAGAGACAAACACAGAGACAGAGAGAGAGACACAGAGAGAGAGAGACAGAAAGACACACAGAGACAGAGAGAGAAACAGAGAGAGACAGAGAAACAGACAGACAGACAGAGAGAAAGACAGAGAGACAGAGAGAGACACACAGAGACACACAGAGACAGAGAGATACACACAGAGACAGAGAGAGAGACAGAGAGAGAGTAGGAGAGAGACAGATACACACAGAGACAGATACACACAGAGAGACACAGACACACAGACCGAGTGAGAGAGACAAACACAGAGACACAGACAGAGAGAGACAGAGAGACACACATCATCATCACCAGCATCACCAACAACAACAACATCATCACCAGCATCATCAACAACAACATCATCATCACCAGCATCACCAACAACAACATCATCATCACCAGCATCATCAACATCATCATCACCAGCATCATCAACAACAACAACATCATCATCATCACCAACATCACCAACAACAACAACATCATCACCAGAATCAACAACAACAACATCATCACCAGCATCACCAACAACAACATCATCACCAGCATCATCAACATCATCATCACCAGCATCATCAACAACAACATCATCATCACCAACATCACCAACAACAACAACATCATCACCAGCATCAACAACAACAACATCATCAGCATCACCAACAACAACAACATCATCATCACCAGCATCATCAACATCATCATCACCAGCATCATCAACAACAACATCATCATCACCAGCATCACCAACAACAACATCATCATCACCAGCATCACCAGCATCATCAACAACAACATCATCAACAACAACATCATCACCAGCATCATCAACAACAACATCATCATCACCAGCATCATCAACAACATCATCACCAGCATCATCAACAACATCATCATCACCAGCATCATCAACAACAACATCATCATTACCAGCATCATCAACAACATCATCATCACCAGCATCATCAACAACAACATCATCATCACCAGCATCACCAGCATCAACAACAACAACATCATCATCACCAGCATCATCAACAACAACATCATCATCACCAGCATCACCAAAAACAACATCAACATCACCAGCATCATCATCATCACCAGCATCATCAACAACATCATCACCAGCATCATCAACAACATCATCATCACTAGCATCATCAACAACAACATCATCATTACCAGCATCATCAACAACATCATCATCACCAGCATCATCAACAACAACATCATCATCACCAGCATCACCAGCATCAACAACAACAACATCATCATCACCAGCATCATCAACAACAACATCATCATCACCAGCATCACCAAAAACAACATCATCATCACCAGCATCATCAACATCACCAACAACAACAACATCATCATCACCAGCATCATCAACAACAACATCATCATCACCAGCATCAACAACAACATCATCATCACCAGCATCACCAGCATCAACAACAACAACATCATCATCACCAGCATCATCAACAACAACATCATCATCCCCAGCATCACCAACAACAACATCATCATCACCAGCATCATCAACAACAACATCATCATCACCAGCATCACCAGCATCAACAACATCATCATCACCAGCATCATCAACAACAACATCATCATCACCAGCATCACCAGCATCAACAACAACAACATCATCATCACCAGCATCATCAACAACAACATCACCATCACCAGCATCATCAACAACAACATCATCATCATCAGCATCATCAACAACAACAACATCATCACCAGCATCATCAACAACAACATCATCATCACCAGCATCAACAACATCATCATCACCAGCATCACCAGCATCATCAACAACAACATCATCACCAACATCAACATCATCATCACCAGCATCATCAACAACAACATCATCATCACCAGTATCACCAACAACAACATCATCACCAGCATCACCAACAACAACATCATCATCACCAGCATCACCAACAACAACATCATCATCACCAGCATCACCAACAACAACATCATCATCATCACCAGCATCATCAACAACATCATCATCACCAGCATTATCAACAACAACATCATCACCAGCATCACCAACAACAACAACATCATCATCACCAGCATCATCAACATCATCATCACCAGCATCATCAACAACAACATCATCATCACCAGCATCACCAACAACAACATCATCATCACCAGCATCATCAGCATCATCAACAACATCATCAACAACAACATCATCACCAGCATCATCAACAACAACATCATCATCACCAGCATCATCAACAACATCATCACCAGCATCATCAACAACAACATCATCATCACCAGCATCATCAACAACAACATCATCATCACCAGCATCACCAGCATCATCAACAACATCATCATCACCAGCATCATCAACAACAACATCATCATCACCAGCATCACCAGCATCAACAACAACAACATCATCATCACCAGCATCATCAACAACAACATCATCATCACCAGCATCACCAACAACAACATCATCATCACCAGCATCATCAACATCACCAACAACAACAACATCACCAGCATCATCAACAACAACATCATCATCACCAGCATCATCAACAACAACATCATCATCACCAGCATCAACAACAACAACATCATCATCACCAGCATCATCAACAACAACATCATCATCACCAGCATCACCAGCATCAACAACAACAACATCATCATCACCAGCATCATCAACAACATCATCATCACCAGCATCATCAACAACAACATCATCATCACCAGCATCATCAACAACAACATCATCATCACCAGCATCATCAACAACAACAACATCATCATCACCAGCATCATCATCAACAACATCATCATCACCAGCATCACCAACATCAACATCATCATCACCAGCATCATCAACAACAACATCATCATCACCAGTATCACCAACAACAACATCATCACCAGCATCACCAACAACAACATCATCATCACCAGCATCACCAACAACAACATCATCATCACCAGCATCACCAACAACAACATCATCATCATCACCAGCATCATCAACAACATCATCATCACCAGCATTATCAACAACAACATCATCACCAGCATCACCAACAACAACAACATCATCATCACCAGCATCATCAACATCATCATCACCAGCATCATCAACAACAACATCATCATCACCAGCATCACCAACAACAACATCATCATCACCAGCATCATCAGCATCATCAACAACATCATCAACAACAACATCATCACCAGCATCATCAACAACAACATCATCATCACCAGCATCATCAACAACATCATCACCAGCATCATCAACAACAACATCATCATCACCAGCATCATCAACAACAACATCATCATCACCAGCATCACCAGCATCATCAACAACATCATCATCACCAGCATCATCAACAACAACATCATCATCACCAGCATCACCAGCATCAACAACAACAACATCATCATCACCAGCATCATCAACAACAACATCATCATCACCAGCATCACCAACAACAACATCATCATCACCAGCATCATCAACATCACCAACAACAACAACATCACCAGCATCATCAACAACAACATCATCATCACCAGCATCATCAACAACAACATCATCATCACCAGCATCAACAACAACAACATCATCATCACCAGCATCATCAACAACAACATCATCATCACCAGCATCACCAGCATCAACAACAACAACATCATCATCACCAGCATCATCAACAACATCATCATCACCAGCATCATCAACAACAACATCATCATCACCAGCATCATCAACAACAACATCATCATCACCAGCATCATCAACAACAACAACATCATCATCACCAGCATCATCAACAACAACATCATCATCACCAGCATCAACAACAACAAACATCATCATCACCAGCATCACCAGCATCATCAACAACAACATCATCACCAGCATCACCAACATCAACATCATCATCACCAGCATCATCAACAACAACATCATCATCACCAGTATCACCAACAACAACATCATCACCAGCATCACCAACAACAACATCATCATCACCAGCATCACCAACAACAACATCATCATCACCAGCATCACCAACAACAACATCATCATCACCAGCATCATCAACAACATCATCATCATCATCACCAGCATCATCAACAACAACATCATCACCAGCATCACCAACAACAACAACATCATCATCACCAGCATCACCAACAACAACATCATCATCACCAGCATCATCAACAACAACATCATCATCACCAGCATCACCAACAACAACATCATCATCACCAGCATCACCAACAACAACATCATCATCACCAGCATCATCAACAACATCATCATCATCACCAGCATCAACAACAACATCATCATCACCAGCATCATCAACAACAACATCATCATCACCAGCATCACCAGCATCATCAACAACATCATCACCAGCATCACCAGCATCATAATCAACAACAACATCATCATCACCAGCATCATCATCATCATCACCAGCATCATCAACATCACCATCACCAGCATCAACAACAACATCATAATCATCACCAGCATCACCAGCATCATCAACAACATCATCATCATCATCATCACCAGCATCATCAACAACAACATCATCATCACCAGCATCATCAACAACAACATCATCATCACCAACAACAACATCATCATCACCAGCATCACCAGCATCATCAACAACAACATCATCAACAACAACATCATCACCAGCATCATCAACAACAACATCATCATCACCAGCATCATCAACAACATCATCACCAGCATCATCAATAACAACATCATCATCACCAGCATCATCAACAACAACATCATCATCACCAGCATCACCAGCATCATCAACAACATCATCATCACCAGCATCATCAACAACAACATCATCACCAGCATCAACAACAACATCATCATCACCAGCATCATCAACAACAACATCATCATCATCACCAGCATCACCAACAACATCACCATCACCAGCATCACCAGCATCACCAACAACAACAACATCATCATCACCAGCATCACCAACAACAACAACATCATCATCACCAGCATCATCAACAACAACATCATCATCACCAGCATCACCAGCATCACCAACAACAACATCATCATCACCAGCATCATCATCATCACCAGCATCATCATCATCACCAGCATCACCAGCATCACCAACAACAACAACATCATCATCACCAGCATCATCAACATCATCAACATCGTCACCACCACCACGAGCTGGTGGGCATCACCTGCAGCCAGGTGTGGATGCAGGCTGCGTGGAAGTGTGCATGCTGGCAGGGCAGCCTGCACATCACGGCTCCATCCACAAGCACCTCCAGGCAAATGATGCAGCTGGGGGGCGAGAGGGGGGGGGAAATGAATGTGTGAGTGTGTGTATGTGTGTATGTGTGTGTGTTTGTGTGTATGTGTGTGTATGTGTGTATGTGTGTGAGTGTGTGTGTATGTGTGTGTGAGTGTATGTGTGTGTGTATGTGTGTGTGTATGTGTGTAGTGTGTGTGTATGTGAGTGTGAGTGTGTATGTGTGTGTGTATGTGTGTGTGAGTGTATGTGTGTGTATGTGAGTGTATGTGTGTATGTGTGTGTATGTGTGTGTGTGTATGTGTGTGTATGTGTGTGCATGTGTGAGTGTGTATGTATGTGTGTGTGTGAGTGTGTGGGTGTGTGTGAGTGTGTGAGTATGTGAGTGTGTGTGAGTGTGTGTGAGTGTGTATGAGTGTGTGTATGTGAGTGTGTGAGTATGAGTGTGTGAGTGTGTGAGTATGTAAGTGTGAGTATATGAGTGTGTGAGTATGTGAGTGACTGTGTGAGTATGAGAGTGTGTGTGTGAGTGTGTGTTTAATTGTGTGAGTATGTGAGTATGAGTGAGTGAGTGTGTTTAATTGAGTGTGTATGTGAGTGACTGTGTGAGTATGAGAGTGAGTGCGTGAGTATGTGAGTATGTGTGTGTGTGTGAGTTTGAGTGTGTGAGTATGAGAGTGTGTGTGTGAGTGTGTGACGATGATGATCATGATGATCATGATGGACATGATGATGGTGATGATAACGACGATGATGTTGATTGTGATGATGATGAGAGTAATGAGTACTGTGTTGACGTCTGGTCGAGGCTGGCTGAGTATCTGTGTGTGGCGAGTCTTCTTGTTTCCTCAACACTGAGCTGGTACACAGGATCGTCACGCAGATAATCCTAAAGAAACATCAAAACCATCACCAGCATCACCATCGTCATCATCATCATCGTCATTATCATCACCATTATCATCATCATCTTCGTCATCATCATCACTGCCATTATCATCGTCATCATCACCACCTTTATCAACATCATCATCACCACCATTATCATCGTCATCATTATCATCATCGTCATCATCTTCGTCATCATCATCACCACCACCATTATCATCATCATCATTATCATCGTCATTATCGTCATCATCATCACCACCACCATCATCGTCATCATCACCACCATTATCACCATCATCATCACCACCATTATCATCGTCATCATTATCATCATCGTCATCATCTTCATCATCATCATCACCACCATCATCATCATCGTCATCATCACCATTATCGTCATCATCATCACCACCATTATCATCGGCATCATCACCACCATTATCACCATCATCACCACCATTATCATCGTCATCATTATCATCTTCGTCATCATCATCACCACCATTATCATCGTCATCATTATCATCATCGTCATCATCTTCGTCATCATCATCACCACCATTATCATCGTCATCATTATCATCGTCATTATCGTCATCATCATCACCACCATCATCATCATCGTCATCATCACCACCATTATCACCATCATCATCACCACCATTATCGTCATCATTATCATCATCGTCATCATCTTCGTCATCATCATCACCACCATCATCATCACCATTATCGTCATCATCATCACCACCATCATCATCATCGTCATCATCACCACCATTATCACCATCATCATCACCACCATTATCATCGTCATCATTATCATCATCGTCATCATCGTCGTCATCATCATCACCACCACCATCATCATCATCGTCATCATCACCATTATCGTCATCATCATCACCACCATTATCATCGGCATCATCACCACCATTATCACCATCATCATCACCACCATTATCATCGTCATCATTATCATCATCGTCATCATCTTCGTCATCATCATCATCACCACCATTATCGTCATCATTATCATCATCGTCATTATCGTCATCATCATCACCACCATCATCATCATCATCACCACCACTATCACCATCATCATCGTCATCATCATCACCATCGTGATCACCACCGTGACCATCGTCACCAGCGGTACGTATGTACGTACATATAAAGACACAGATCCCCCGTGTAGCCTGGAACAGGCTGTAGGGGCAAGTGCTGTTAGCGAGCAGCACCTATGAAGGCCGGAATGGCACACGAGGGGGTGGGTGGCCAGCACCACGCCCGGCCGCCTTTGTCTCCCCAGTGCTAGCGATGTTGACTACACATCGCACCAGGTACTCATTTGAGGCTGAGTCGACCTAGGGGAGGCCCAGGACCGATTCTAAAAATGGCTGTCACTGATGGTGTTGATGGCTGTGAGCGAGCGGGAATCGAACTTGGGATCACACACACAGACACACACAGACACACACACAGACACACAGACACACACACACACACAGACACACACACAGACACACAGACACACACACACAGACACACATACACAGACACACACAGACACAGACAGACACACACACAGACACACACACACACACAGACACACACACACAGACACACACACACAGACACACACACAGACACACACACAGACACACACACACAGACACACACACAGACACACACACACATAGACACACACACATAGACACACACACAGACACACACACACAGACACACACACACAGACACACACAGACACACACACAGACATACACAGACACACACAGACACACACACACACACAGACACACACACACAGACACACACACACAGATACACAGACACACAGACAGACACACACACAGACACACAGACAGACACACACACAGACACACACACACACAGACACACAGACACAGGGCTAGGCCGTCTTCACCTCGTTGCCGCTGTGGTTACCACCGCTGGTACTTGGCTGTGGCAAAGACAGCATCAGACGCAGCCTCTGGGTGTCTTCAGTTAGACACGGGGGGTGGGAGTCAGACACAACACCTCCAGTTAGACACGGGGGGGTCAGACACAACACCTCCAGTTAGACACGAGGGGGTCAGACACAACACCTCCAGTTAGACACGGGGGTTGGTGGTCAGACACAACACCTCCAGTTAGACACGGGGGGTGGGTCAGACGCAACACCTCCAGTTAGACATGGGGGGTGGGGGTCAGACACAACACCACCAGTTAGACACGGGGGGTCAGACACAACACCTCCAGTTAGACACGGGGGGTGGGTTCAGACACAACACCACCAGTTAGACACGGGGGGTGGGGGCAGACACAACACCTCCAGTTAGACACAGGGGGTGGGAGTCAGACACAACACCTCCAGTTAGACACGGAGGGTGGGAGTCAGACACAATACCTCCAGTTAGACACGGGGGGTGGGAGTCAGACACAACACCTCCAGTTAGACAGGGGGGGGTGGGGGTCAGACACAACACCTCCAGTTAGACACGGGGGTTGGTGGTCAGACACAACACCTTCAGTTAGACACGGGGGTAGGGTCAGACACAACACCTCCAGTTAGACACGGGGGGGGTCAAACACAACACCACCAGTTAGACACGGGGTCAGACACAACACCTCCAGTTAGACACGGGGGGTGGGGTCAGACACAACACCTCCAGTTAGACACGGGGGGTGGGAGTCAGACACAACACCTCCAGTTAGACACAGGGGGGTCAGACACAACACCACCAGTTAGACACGGGGGGTGGGAGTCAGACACAACACCTCCAGTTAGACACAGGGGGGTCAGACACAACACCTCCAGTTAGACACGGGGGTTGGTGGGCAGACACAACACCTCCAGTTAGACACGGGTGGGGGTCAGACACAACACCTCCAGTTAGACAGTGTAGTGTAGTAGTGTATAGTGTAGTGTATAGTGTAGTGTATAGTGTAGTGTATAGTGTAGTAGTGTATAGTGTAGTGTATAGTGTAGTGTAATGTATAGCGTAGTGTAGAGTGTAGTGTATAGTGTAGTGTATAGTGTAGTATATAGTAGTGTATAGTGTAGTGTATAGTGTAGTGTAGTAGTGTATAGTGTAGTGTATAGTGTAGTGTATAGTGTAGTGTAATGTATAGTGTAATGTATAGTGTAGTGTATAGTGTAGTAGTGTATAGTGTAGTGTATAGTGTAGTGTATATGTAGTGTAGTAGTGTATAGTGTAGTGTATAGTGTAGTAGTGTATAGCGTAGTGTATAGTGTAGTATATAGTAGTGTAGAGTGTAGTGTATAGTGTAGTGTAGTAGTGTATAGTGTAGTGTATAGTGTAGTGTATAGTGTAGTGTAATGTATAGTGTAGTGTAGAGTGTAGTGTATAATGTAGTAGTGTATAGTGTAGTGTATAGTGTAGTGTATAGTGTAGTGTAGTAGTGTATAGTGTAGTGTATAGTGTATTGTAGTAGTGTATAGTGTAGTGTATAGTGTAATGTAGTGTATAGTGTAGTGTATAGTGTAGTGTATAGTGTATAGTGTAGTAGTGTATAGTGTAGTGTATAGTAGTGTATAGTGTAGTGTATAGTAGTGTATAGTGTAGTGTATAGTGTAGTGTATAGTGTAGTGTATAGTGTATAGTAGTGTATAGTGTAGTGTATAGTGTAGTGTGTAGTGTAGTATATAGTGTAGTGTATAGTGTAGTGTGTAGTGTAGTATATAGTGTATAGTGTAGTGTATAGTGTAGTGTATAGTGTCGTGTATAGTGTAGTGTATAGTAGTGTAGTGTATAGTGTAGTGTATAGTGTAGTGTATAGTGTAGTGTATAGTGTAGTGTATAGTTACGGTGCTACTCACCAAGGCTGTGGTTGCCACGCAGCACCTGGGAAGGGGGGCGGAGGAGAGGTGACAATGAGACAGTGGCTAGAATATGTTGTCTACCTCACCTGCTACGGAGGCCCATCGACTCACCCAGAGACTCACACAGAGACTCACACAGAGACTCACACAGACACCCATAGACTCACACAAACACCCATAGACACACAAACACTCATAGACTCACACAGAGACTTACACAAACACCCATAGACTCACACAAACACCCATAGACTCACACAGAGACTCACACAAACACCCATAGACTCACACAAACACCCATAGACTCACACAGAGACTCACACAGACACCCATAGACTCACACAAACACCTATAGACTCACACAGAGACCCACAGACTCACACAGAGACTCACACAAACACCCATAGACTCACACAAACACCCATAGACTCACACAGAGACCCACAGACTCACACAGAGACTCACACAAACACCCATAGACTCACATAAACACCCATAGACTGACACAGAGACTCACACAAACACCCATAGACAAACAAACACCCATAGACTCACACATAGACTGACACAAACACCCATAGACTTACACAAACACCCATAGACTGACATAGAGACTCAAATAGACACCCATATACTCACACAAACCCCCATAGACTGACATAGAGACTCACACAGACACCCATAGACTTACACAGAGACTCACACAGACACCCATAGACTCACACAAACACCCATAGACTGACATACTCACACAGACACCTATAGACTCACACAGACACCCATAGACTGCCACAGAGACTCATGCAGACACCCATAGACTGACACAGAGACTCACACAGACACCCAGAGACTCACACAAAAAGCTCACCGAGATCCACACTCACACAGAGACCCAGAGACTCCGAGACCCATACACACTCACACACAAACACCTATACACTCACACACACATAGACACAAACATCTGCACACCTACAACTCAACAACAACATTAAGTGGCGGTGACGTCACCACGACGCTTGTGCCAGGCTATGTGCACGTTGAAGCCACGTGAAGTGTCGAACGCCCGCTGACAGGAAGTCACAGGGCAGACCCAGGTGCCACGGGTCGACTGACTGAGATGACTGGCTGATGCACCACCTGTGCCCCCTACTGTGCCAACTTGCTGTGCTTTAGCCAACCCAGCGCTCCGCTTTGTTGTGAGCGTTGTTGTTGGAGCTCATCATCCTCCTGTACCACATCAATCAATCTCTTCTCTAGCCCGTGCATCGCCCGGTTAGCCCCCTCGAACCGGACAAACAAAAGCTGTTTGGGCATGCGGTGGCTGTGCATGCAGGCTACATGACCCAGCCAACGCAGCCTTGCCTACCGGAGGAGCTCACCGATGGGGCTTTGTCCAGAAATTTCAAGGATAAGTGAGCTCCTCACACAACCCAGCCTAGTTAAACCCAGGATGGATCATAGGCAGGCCAGTCTAAATGTTTCTAACTGGCAAAGATGTTCCATTAGGGGGGACCACGTTTCGCAAGCATAGAGAAGGGAGAGAATGACCGTGGCTGAGAAGACCCGAAGCTTCGTGCGGAGCGACAGACCAGGTAGCTTCCACACAGCGTTACGCAACCTATTAAAAGATAATGCCGCTCAACTGATTTGGAGACCGCTGCTGTTTAACCGGAGCCGGTCATGAGCACACTTGTCGGGTATGGGAAACTCTCCACTCTCTCCACAACTGCCCTATCACCAATTGGGTTGTGGGGGTTGAGTGCCCGATGGTACAAAATACCCTGGCAGGTGCATAGTTTTAGTGGGGCTGATGGTAAGTCCTCACCTCTTAGTGGCAAGCTCCAGTTTCAGCAGCAGCGCCTCCAACTCCTCCGCTGAGTAAGCAGCAATTACCAGATCATCGGCATACATAACATGGTTGAGCAATAGGGAGCCACCCGGGCATCGATCAGCCTCCCATTGTATCTGTACCAGATGAAAATTCCTCCGGTATAGCTATTGAAGGGTTCGCGAATTATGTGGTCGAAATAGATGTTAAATAATGTCGAAGCCAAATGACATCCCTCTCGCACCCCAAAGTGAGCAGGGAATGGATCCGACTCCCGGCCATGTAAATTTACCCAGGCCCGCTCACTATCTTGAAGGTCCTTAATGATCGTGAGCAGCGGGTCAGGGAATCCAAAAGCACGAAGACCAACCCAGAGCCAGGCCTACTGATGGTATCATAGGCCTTGACCAGGTCAATAAAGCAGAGATGTAGGTCTTGCTGGAATTCCCTACACCTCTGCTTTAGCAGACGGAAAGAAAATGGCATCTGTGCAGCAACGCCCTTTCCTAAAACCACATTGGAGCTCCGCAAGCCTCTCCTCAGCGTGCCTGGCAAAGCGATGTTAAATAATTCTTGTCAGGACCTTTCCAGGCACACTGAGGAGTGATATGCCCCTGTCATTGTTACAGTCTGTGCGGTCCCCTTACTACAAAGTGGGGGACCACCAGGGCATCCTTCAAATCCTGCAGAACCCATCCAGTGGTCCAGACTGTTGTTATGATGTCATGTAGGGCAGTCTATGCACAAATGCCACCATCCCTCAGCATTTTGCTTGGGAGATCATCTCTGCCCGGTGCCTTTCCTGGTCTCAGGCTCTGGATCGCCTTCAGTACTTCCTCAACAGATGGCACCTCAGCCAGCCACTCACAGGGGGTGACTTCTGCTTCCAATATTTGCGGCACCTCAGCCTCAGCAGGGTCATCCCCACTTTGTCCCATGATGTTTTCCAGGCCGAGGGATTTCACCTTCCCCAGGACCTCACAGAAATGCTCAGCAAATCTGAAAACCTGTTCCTGGGGGTTGGAGATTGGATCACCGTTTTTTTCCCCTAATGATGGTAATAGGTGTGCCGCTGCAGGTTACTTTTTGATGGAATTAAAGAGCGATTTGTGATCACGGGCCATTGAGGCAGATTCCATCTCCTCAAAAACCCACGAGCACCACCCATCCTTGCAGCGCCTCACAGTTCTCCGAACCTCCGAGAGAAGGCTGCGGCCAGCCTCCTCATTCTCTGACGTGGAATGCTGTAGACAATGAGAGTGGGCCTGTCGCTTTTTCTCAGCCAGCCTGAACTTGTCCTCTGTCAGCCAGGGTCTCTGAGGAGGTGTGGACCGCGTACCCAAAGCAGCCATTGCAGCTGCATGAGTCACAGTCCTAAACCTCGCCCATTTACCCTCGACATCTGGAGGAGTGAGGGACGATGCCAACCCCAGCCGCAAGCGATGATGAAATTCTCGCTTGCAACTTTCATCAACTAGTTGAGACCAGGCCGCCTTAGGTTGAAATGGGGTCCTGGGTGTACACCCACCACCGGAGTGGAAGAATGGCAGGCGCATCTTACAGATGACAAGTCGATGGTCAGTCGGCAGATCAGCTCCACGGTAGGTCCTGGTATGAAGGACATCGGCCCGCATCCGCTGTTCTGTCACTATGTAGTCCAGCAGATGTTCTTGCTTGGACCCGGCATGCATCCATGATGTTGTGTGGATGCGCCGATGCCGGAACAGCGTGTTGGTAATTACAAGCCCATGGGCTCCACAAAAATAGCAGCCTCCTACCGTTGTTATTGAGCTGATCTGGCCCATGCCTTCCAATCACCCCAGACCAGTTGCCAGCATCATGACCAACTCGGGCATTGAAGTCACCAAACAAGACGACTCTATCCCGAGGGGCCACTTTAGCCAGCACCTGTTACAGGAGGTCATAGAAGGCATCTGACTCATCGACCTTGCCTGCATCCTCCCAAAAGATGTCCGTCTTCGGTGGGGGCTTAAGTAACCACGACCACCACTCCTCGCCTCTGGTTGATGGGAAGGCGAGCCCAAAGTAGCCTGGGGCTTACAGCTTCCCACACCACACAACAACAACCGCCATTCGCCACTAAGTGGTGGTGACATGACCACGACGCTTGTGCCAAGCTATGTGCACCCTGAGGCCACGTGAATTGGCGAATGCCCACTGGCAGGAGGTCACGGGGCAGACCCAGGTGCCACAGGTCAACTGACTGAGATGACTGGCTGATGCACCACCTGTGCCCCCTACTGTGCCAACCTGCTGTGCTTTAGCCACCCGGCGCTCCGCTCGTTGTTGTGAGCGTCGCTCCTCCGCCCTCCGTTGTTGTTGGAGGGCGACTACCTCCAACTGCCCAGTAGCATCCTTCACGAGCCTCCTCCACAGAGGCCGATCTTGACACCGCTGGTACCAGTCATCGGCAAGTCCACTCAGCTCCACGTCCTCCTGTACTACATCACTCCATCTCTTCTCTAGCCCGAGCCGCGCCCGCTTAGCCCCCTCAATCCAGCCGAACAAAAGCTGTTTCGGCATGCGTTGGCTGGGCATGCGGGCTTACATGACCCAGCAATCGCAGCCTTGCCCGCCGGAGGAGCTCACCGATGGGACTTTGTCCAGATCTTTCAAGGATTTGTGAGCTCCTCACACAATCCAGTCTGGTTAAACCCAGGATGGATCGTAGGCAGGCCAGCCTAAATGTTTCTAACCGGCGAAGATGTTCCATTAGGGGGGTCCACGAAACCACGAGTTAAACCACACCACACACACACACATACACACAAACACCTACACACCACACACACACAAACACCTACACACTCACACACCTACACACAAACACCTACACACACACACACCTACACACTCACACACCTACACACTCACACACCTACACACACACACGTGGGTGAGTGTGTGCGTCCTGACCCTCACCTCTTCCTCCTCACCCTCCTCCTCCTCTTCCTCCTCCTCCTCCTCCTCCTCCTCCTCCATTTTCTCACCAGCAACACCATCACTACCACCATCACCACCATCACCCCCACCATCATCACCACCACCACCACCATCACCACCAGCACCACCACCAGCACCACCACCATCACCACCATCACCCCCACCATCACCACCAGCACCACCACCAGCACCACCACTACCACCACCACCAACACCACCATCACCACCACCACTACCACCATCACCACCACTACCACCACTTCCACCACCACCACCATCACCACCACCACCACCATCACCACCACCATCACCACCAGCACCACCACCAGCACCACCATCACCACCAGCACCACAACTACCACCAGCACCACCACTACTACCATCACCACCACCAACACCACCATCACCACCACCACTACCACCATCACCACCACTACCACCACTTCCACCACCACCACCACCATCACCACCACCACCACCACCACTTCCACCATCACCACCATCACCGGCGCCAGCTCCTCTTCCACGTGCAGGCGTCTCGGCCTCCCCCGTACAGTGGCGGCAGTGGACCTGTGGGAGGCAGAGAGACGAGGGCTGGTGCCCAGCGCTCCTCAGTGTGACCACTACTGCCATCGCCACCACCATCGCCACCACCGTCACCACCATCGGCATCGCCACCACCGATATCATCACCACCATCGCCACTATCGTCACCATCACCACCACCACCACCCCGACCACCACCACCACCGTGGTGGGTCACACACACCCCCACACAGACACAGACACACACACAGGGTCACACACACAGGCACCAACCCACACACACCCACACACACACAGGGTCACACACACAGGCACCAACCCACACACACACACAGGGTCACACACACAGGCACCAACCCACACACACACAGGGTCACACACACAGGCACCAACCCACACACCCCCACACACACACAGTCACATACACCCACAGGGTCACAACAACCGCCATTCGCCACTAAGTGGCGGCGACGTAACTTCGTGGCTACGTGACGTCACCACGACGCTTGTGCCAGGCTATGTGCACCTTGAGGCCACGTGAAGTGTCCAACGCCCGCTGGCAGGAGGTGCCGAGCCCGTTTAGCCCCCTCGATCCGGCCGAACAAAAGCTGTTTGGGCATGCGGTGGCTGGGCATGCGGCTACATGACCCAGCCAACGCAGCCTTGCCTGCCGGTGAAGCTCACAGATGGGACCTTGCCCAGATCTTTTAAAGGATTTGTGAGCTCCTAACACAATCCAGCCAGGTTAAACCCAGGATGGATCGTAGGCAGGCCAGCCTAAGTGTTTATAACCGGCGAAGATGTTCCGTTAGGGGGGTCCACGTTTCGCAAGCGTAGAGAAGGGAGGGAAAGACCGTGGCCGAGGAGACAACCCCCTACATCCTCGTAGTGCCGGACGGGCAATGCTGTCGTGGACAGTGCTGTGGGGGGAGGGCCAATTCCGATTGGCTTTTCCCCTCAAGGCGTTTGTAGCTACCACAGCGGCTAAATGGGGGCTCTGGATGGGTGCGAGGGGCTGGTAACCCCTCCACCTTCAATAAATTACCACAAAATCACGTGACAAAATATATCTAACAGACACACACACACAGGGTCAACAACAACAACAACCGCCATTCGCCACTAAGTGGCGGTGATGTCACCACGACGCTTGTGCCAGGCAGGGTCACACACACACACACACACCCCCACACACACACAGGGTCACACACACACAGGGTCACACACACAGGGTCACACACACAGTCACACACACCCACGCAGGGTCACAAACACACACACAGGGTCACACACACACAGACAACCACCCACACACACACACAGGGTCACACACACGTAGTGTCACACACACCCGCACACACCCCCACACACACCCAGGGTCACAAACACACCCCCACATACACACAGGGTCACACACACGCACACACCCCCACACACACGTAGTGTCACACACACACAGGGTCACACACACACAGGGTCACACACACACAGGGTCACACACACACACACACAGGGTCACAAACACACCCCCACATACACACAGGGTCACACACACGCACACACCCCCACACACACGTAGTGTCACACACACACAGGGTCACACACACACAGGGTCACACACACACACACAGGGTCACACACACACAGGGTCACACACACACACACACACAGGGTCACACACACACACACAGGGTCACACACACACAGGGTCACACACACACACACAGGGTCACAAACACACCCCCACATACACACAGGGTCACACACACGCACACACCCCCACACACACGTAGTGTCACACACACACAGGGTCACACACACACAGGGTCACACACACACACACAGGGTCACACACACACAGGGTCACACACACACACACACAGGGTCACACACACACACACAGGGTCACACACACACAGGGTCACACACACACACAGGGTCACAAACACACCCCCACATACACACAGGGTCACACACACGCACACACCCCCACACACACGTAGTGTCACACACACACAGGGTCACACACACACAGGGTCACACACACACACACACAGGGTCACACACACACAGGGTCACACACACACACACAGTCACACACACACAGGGTCACACACACACAGGGTCACACACACACACAGGGTCACACACACACACACAGGGTCACACACACACAGGGTCACACACACACACAGGGTCACACACACACAGGGTCACACACACACAGGGTCACACACACACACACACAGGGTCACACACACACACACAGGGTCACACACACACAGGGTCACACACACACACAGGGTCACAAACACACCCCCACATACACACAGGGTCACACACACGCACACACCCCCACACACACGTAGTGTCACACACACACAGGGTCACACACACACAGGGTCACACACACACACACACAGGGTCACACACACACAGGGTCACACACACACACACACAGGGTCACACACACACACACAGTCACACACACACAGGGTCACACACACACAGGGTCACACACACACACAGGGTCACACACACACACACAGGGTCACACACACACAGGGTCACACACACACACAGGGTCACACACACACAGGGTCACACACACACACAGGGTCACACACACACACAGGGTCACACACACACACCCCCACACCTGTGGGCACGCTGCAGACGGCGTGATCTGAGTCATCGTTCTCTTCCTCCTGCCGGAGACGGAGCTGTGGACAACCAGGGTGACAGTGAGACTCAGCCACAGTGACACTCACAGTGACACTCACAGTGACACTCACAGTGACACTCACAGTGACACTCACAGTGACACTCAGCCACAGTGACACTCACAGTGACACTCACAGTGACACTCACAGTGACACTCAGCCACAGTGACACTCAGCCACAGTGACACTCACAGTGACACTCACAGTGACACTCACAGTGACACTCACAGTGACACTCAGCCACAGTGACACTCAGCCACAGTGACACTCACAGTGACACAGCCACAGTGACACTCAGTGACACTCACAGTGACACTCAGCCACAGTGACACTCACAGTGACACTCACAGTGACACTCACAGTAACACTCACAGTGACACTCAAAGTGACACTCACAGTGACACTCACAGTGACACTCACCCACAGTGACACTCACAGTGACACTCAGCCACAGTGACACTCACAGTGACACTCACAGTGACACTCAGCCACAGTGACACTCACAGTGACACTCACAGTGACACTCAGCCACAGTGACACTCACAGTGACACTCACAGTGACATTCAGCCACAGTGACACTCACAGTGACACTCACAGTGACACAGCCACAGTGACACTCAGTGACACTCACAGGGACACTCAGCCACAGTGACACTCACAGTGACACTCACAGTGACACTCACAGTGACACTCAAAGTGACACTCACAGTGACACTCACAGTGACACTCAGCCACAGTGACACTCACAGTGACACTCACAGTGACACTCAGCCACAGTGACACTCACAGTGACACTCACAGTGACACTCAGCCACAGTGACACTCAGTGACACTCAGTCACAGTGACACTCACAGTGACACTCACAGTGACACTCACCCACAGTGACACTCACAGTAACACTCACAGTGACACTCACAGTGACACTCACAGTGACACTCAGCCACAGTGACACTCACAGTGACACTCACAGTGACACTCAGCCACAATGACACTCAGCCACAGTGACACTCACAGTGACACTCACAGTGACACTCACAGTGACACTCAGCCACAGTGACACTCACAGTGACACAGTGACACTCACAGTGACACTCAGTGACACCCACAATGACACTCACAGTGACACTCAGCCACAGTGACACTCACAGTGACACTCACAGTGACACCCACAGTGACACTCACCCACAGTAACACTCACAGTGACACTCACAGTGACACTCAGCCACAATGACACTCACAGTGACACTCACAGTGACACTCACCCACAGTAACACTCACAGTGACACTCACAGTGAAACCCACAGTGACACTCACAGTGACACTCAGTGACACTCAGCCACAGTGACACTCACAGTGACACTCACCCACAGTGACACTCAGTGACACTCATCCACAGTGACACTCAGTGACACTCACCCACAGTGACACTCACAGTGACACTCACCCACAATGACACTCACAGTGACACTCACCCACAGTGACACTCACAGTGACATTCACCCACAATGACACTCACAGTGACACTCATCCACAGTGACACTCACAGTGACACTCACAGTGACACTCAGTGACACTCATACACAGTGACACTCACCCACAGTGACACTCACCCACAGTGACACTCACAGTGACACTCACAGTGACACTCACCCACAGTGACATTCACAGTGACACTCACCCACAGTGACACTCAGTGACACTCACCCAAAGTGACACTCACAGTGACACTCACCCACAGTGACACTCACAGTGACACTCACCCACAGTTACACTCACAGTGACACTCACAGTGACACTCACAGTGACACTCACCCACAGTGACACTCACAGTGACACTCACAGTGACACTCACACACAGTGACACTCACCCACAGTGACACTCACCCACAGTGACACTCAGTGACACTCACCCACAGTGACACTCACAGTGACACTCAGTCACAGTGACACTCACAGTGACACTCACAGTGACACTCACCCACAGTGACACTCACAGTAACACTCACAGTGACACTCACAGTGACACTCACAGTGACACTCAGCCACAGTGACACTCACAGTGACACTCACAGTGACACTCAGCCACAATGACACTCAGCCACAGTGACACTCACAGTGACACTCACAGTGACACTCACAGTGACACTCAGCCACAGTGACACTCACAGTGACACAGTGACACTCACAGTGACACTCAGTGACACCCACAATGACACTCACAGTGACACTCAGCCACAGTGACACTCACAGTGACACTCACAGTGACACCCACAGTGACACTCACCCACAGTAACACTCACAGTGACACTCACAGTGACACTCAGCCACAATGACACTCACAGTGACACTCACAGTGACACTCACCCACAGTAACACTCACAGTGACACTCACAGTGAAACCCACAGTGACACTCACAGTGACACTCACAGTGACACTCAGCCACAATGACACTCAGCCACAGTGACACTCACAGTGACACTCACAGTGACACTCACAGTGACACTCAGCCACAGTGACACTCACAGTGACACAGTGACACTCACAGTGACACTCAGTGACACCCACAATGACACTCACAGTGACACTCAGCCACAGTGACACTCACAGTGACACTCACAGTGACACCCACAGTGACACTCACCCACAGTAACACTCACAGTGACACTCACAGTGACACTCAGCCACAATGACACTCACAGTGACACTCACAGTGACACTCACCCACAGTAACACTCACAGTGACACTCACAGTGAAACCCACAGTGACACTCACAGTGACACTCAGTGACACTCAGCCACAGTGACACTCACAGTGACACTCACCCACAGTGACACTCAGTGACACTCATCCACAGTGACACTCAGTGACACTCACCCACAGTGACACTCACAGTGACACTCACCCACAATGACACTCACAGTGACACTCACCCACAGTGACACTCACAGTGACATTCACCCACAATGACACTCACAGTGACACTCATCCACAGTGACACTCACAGTGACACTCACAGTGACACTCAGTGACACTCATACACAGTGACACTCACCCACAGTGACACTCACCCACAGTGACACTCACAGTGACACTCACAGTGACACTCACCCACAGTGACATTCACAGTGACACTCACCCACAGTGACACTCAGTGACACTCACCCAAAGTGACACTCACAGTGACACTCACCCACAGTGACACTCACAGTGACACTCACCCACAGTTACACTCACAGTGACACTCACAGTGACACTCACAGTGACACTCACCCACAGTGACACTCACAGTGACACTCACAGTGACACTCACACACAGTGACACTCACCCACAGTGACACTCACCCACAGTGACACTCAGTGACACTCACCCACAGTGACACTCACAGTGACACTCAGTCACAGTGACACTCACAGTGACACTCACAGTGACACTCACCCACAGTGACACTCACAGTAACACTCACAGTGACACTCACAGTGACACTCACAGTGACACTCAGCCACAGTGACACTCACAGTGACACTCACAGTGACACTCAGCCACAATGACACTCAGCCACAGTGACACTCACAGTGACACTCACAGTGACACTCACAGTGACACTCAGCCACAGTGACACTCACAGTGACACAGTGACACTCACAGTGACACTCAGTGACACCCACAATGACACTCACAGTGACACTCAGCCACAGTGACACTCACAGTGACACTCACAGTGACACCCACAGTGACACTCACCCACAGTAACACTCACAGTGACACTCACAGTGACACTCAGCCACAATGACACTCACAGTGACACTCACAGTGACACTCACCCACAGTAACACTCACAGTGACACTCACAGTGAAACCCACAGTGACACTCACAGTGACACTCAGTGACACTCAGCCACAGTGACACTCACAGTGACACTCACCCACAGTGACACTCAGTGACACTCATCCACAGTGACACTCAGTGACACTCACCCACAGTGACACTCACAGTGACACTCACCCACAATGACACTCACAGTGACACTCACCCACAGTGACACTCACAGTGACATTCACCCACAATGACACTCACAGTGACACTCATCCACAGTGACACTCACAGTGACACTCACAGTGACACTCAGTGACACTCATACACAGTGACACTCACCCACAGTGACACTCACCCACAGTGACACTCACAGTGACACTCACAGTGACACTCACCCACAGTGACACTCACAGTGACACTCACCCACAGTGACACTCAGTGACACTCACCCAAAGTGACACTCACAGTGACACTCACCCACAGTGACACTCACAGTGACACTCACCCACAGTTACACTCACAGTGACACTCACAGTGACACTCACAGTGACACTCACCCACAGTGACACTCACAGTGACACTCACAGTGACACTCACACACAGTGACACTCACCCACAGTGACACTCACCCACAGTGACACTCAGTGACACTCACCCACAGTGACACTCACAGTGACACTCACCCACAGTGACACTCACCCACAGTGACACTCACAGTGACACTCACAGTGACACTCACCCACAGTGACACTCACAGTGACACTCACAGTGACACTCAGTGACACTCATACACAGTGACACTCACCCACAGTGACACTCACTCACAGTGACACTCACAGTGACACTCACAGTGCCACTCACAGTGACACTCACCCACAGTGACACTCACAGTGACACTCACCCACAGTGACACTCACCCACAGTGACACTCACAGTGACACCCACAGTGACACCCACAGTAACACCCACAGTGACACTCAGTGACACCCACAGTGACACTCACAGTGACACTCACCCACAGTGACACTCAGTGACACCCACAGTGACACTCACAGTGACACTCATCCACAGTGACACTCACAGTGACACTCACCCACAGTGACACTCACAGTGACACTCACAGTGACACCCACAGTGACACCCACAGTAACACCCACAGTGACACTCAGTGACACCCACAGTGACACTCACCCACAAAGACACCCAAAGTGTCATGCTGCTGACAGTTGGGCTACATTAACATAAGCTGCCCCGCTTATCCTGCTGACACCTGGGCTACATTAACATAAGCTGCCCCGCCCATGCTGCTGACACCTGGGCAACATTAACATAAGCTGCCCCGCCCATGCTGCTGACGACACTTGGGCCACGCCCATTTTCAACCTTTATAAACAGTTTGCCTTTAGAGGCTGACCCCCTTTGCCTGATGTGTGTACACACACATTCTCTGGAAAGAACCAGAGAATGTGTGTGTAAGTGTGTGTGTGTAAGTGTGTGTGTGTAAGTGTGTGTGTGTAAGTGTGTGTAAGTGTGCGTAAGTGTGTGTAAGTGTGTGTGTAAGTGTGTGTAAGTGTGTGTAAGTGTATGTGTGTGTGTGTTGGTGTGTGTGTGTAAGTGTGTGTAAGTGTGTGTGTGTAAGTGTGTGTTGGTGTGTGTACGTAAGTGTGTGTGTAAGTGTGTGTAAGTGTGCGTAAGTGTATGTAAGTGTGTGTGTAAGTGTGTGTAAGTGTGTGTGTAAGTGTGTGTAAGTGTGTGTGTGTGTAAGTGTGTGCCGGACGGGCAACTCTGTCGTGGACAGCGCTGTGGGGGGAGATCCAATTTTGATTGGCTCCTCCCCTCATGGCATATGTGTCCACCACAGGGGCTAAACGGGGGCTCTGGACGGGTGCGAGGGGCTGGTAACCCCTCCACCTTCAATTAATTACCACGAAACCACGAATTAAACTGAAATATGTAACAACTAAGCTTGTGCCGGAGGCCCCGGGGGGCCAGGCGTCTATGACGTCTCCTGGCCAAACCCCAATTGGCGGAGCCAGGAGATTGAATACCTACCCTCGGGGCTACTCCAGAAACAACGAAAAGCCACTACGGGTGGCCACGTGGAATGTTCGAACGCTCACTGCAGAGGAGAGGCTGCCACTCCTCTGTCAGGAGCTGGACCGGTACCGCCTGGATCTATGCGGCATTCAGGAGGTCCGGTGGACCGGCTCTGGCTCCTGCCACCATGAGGGGTGGACAGTCCTTTACTCGGGGCAGCAGACTGCCAAACAACAGGGTGTGGGTCTTCTTTTGAACAAAAGAATGAAGGGGGCGTGGGAGCGTGGCGGTGAGGTGTGGGAAGCTGTAAGCCCCAGGCTACTTTGGGCTCGCCTTCCCATCAACCGGAGGCGAGGAATGGTGGTCGTGGTTACTTATGCCCCCACCGAAGATGAACATCCGTGGAGGGATGCAGGCAAAGCCGATGAGTCAGATGCCTTCTATGACCTCCTGTCACAGGTGCTGGCTAAAGTGGCCCCTCGGGATAGAGTCATCATGTTGGGTGACTTCAATGCCCGAGTTGGTCATGATACTGGCACCTGGTCTGGAGTGATTGGAGGGCATGGGCCAGATCAGCTCAATAACAACGGTAGGAGGCTGCTAGATTGTTGTGCAGCCCATGGGCTTGTAATTACCAACACGCTGTTCCGGCATCGGCGCATCCACACAACATCATGGATGCATGCCGGGTCCAAGCAAGAACATCTGCTGGACTACATAGTGACGGACCAGCGAATGCGAGCCCATGTCCTTGACACCAGGACCTACCGTGGAGCTGATCTGCCCTCTGACCATCGACTAGTCATCTGTAAGATGCGCCTGCCATTCTTCCACTCCGGTGGTGGGTGTACACCCAGGACCCCATTCCAACCTAAAGTGGCCTGGTCTCAGTTATCTGATGAAAGTTGCAAGCGAGAATTTCATCATCGCTTGCGGCTGGGATTGGCATCGTCCCCGACTCCTCCGGATGTCGAGGGTAAATGGGCGAGGTTTAGGACTGTGACTCATGCAGCTGCAATGGCTGCTTTGGGTACGTGGTCCAGACCTCCCCAGACACCCTGGATGACAGAGGAGTTGTTCAGGATGGTTGAGAAAAAGCGACAGGCCCACTGTCATCGGCTACAGAATCCCACGTCAGAGAATGAGGAGGCTTACCGCAGCCTTCGCTCGGAGGTTCGGAGAGCCGTGAGGCGCTGCAAGGATGGGTGGTGGTCGCGGGTTGCTGAGGAGATGGAGTCTGCCTCAGTGGCCCGTGATCACAAATCTCTATTTAACTCCATCAAAAAAGTAACCTGCAGCGCCACACCTATTACCATCATTAGGGGAAAAAACGGTGATCCAATTTCCGACCCCCAGGAACAGGTTCGCAGATTTGCTGAGCATTTCTGTGAGGTCCTGGGGGAGGGAAAATCCCTCAGCCAGGAAAACACCGTGGCACAAAGTGAGGATGACCCTGCTGAGGCTGCGGTGCCTCAAATATTGGATGAAGTCACCCCCTGTGAGTGGCTGGCTGAGGTGCCATCTGCTGAGGAAGTATTGAAGGCGATCCGGAGTCTGAGACCAGGAAAGGCAGCGGGCAGAGATGATCTCCCAAGCAAAATGCTGAGGGAGGGTGGCGTTTGTGCACAGACTGCCCTATATGACATCATAACAACAGTCTGGACCACTGGACGGGTTCCGCAGGATTGGAAGGATGCCCTGGTGGTCCCCCTTTTTAAGAAGGGGGACCGCACAGACTGTAACAACTACAGGGGCATCTCACTCCTCAGTGTGCCGGGAAAGGTCCTGGCAAGGATTATTCAGCATCGCCTTGCCAGGCACGCTGAGGAGAGGCTTGCGGAGCCCCAATGCGGTTTCAGGAAAGGGCGGTCCTGCACAGATGCCATATTTTCTGTCCGTCTGCTACAGCAGAGGTGTAGGGAATTCCAACAAGACCTACATCTCTGCTTTATTGACCTGGTCAAGGCCTATGATACCATCAGTAGGCCTGGGCTCTGGGTCGTTCTTCGTGCTTTTGGAGTACCTGACCCTCTGCTCACGATCATTAAGGACCTTCATGATGGTGAGCGGGCCCGGGTAAAACTACGTGGCCGGGAGTCAGAGCCATTCCCTGTACACCTTGGGGTGCGACAGGGATGTCCTCTGGCTCCCACATTATTTAACATCTATTTTGACCACGTAGTTCGTGAAGCCTTCAATAGCTGTACCGGGGGAATCTCCATATGGTACAGATATAATGGGAGGCTAATCGATGCCCGGGTGCGGTCAAGGGATGGCTCCCTATTGCTCAACCACGTTATGTATGCTGATGACTTGGTAATAGCTGCTCAGTCAGAGGAGGAGTTGGAGACGCTGCTGCTGAGACTGGAGCGTGCCACTAAGAGGTGGGGCCTTACCATCAGCCCCACCAAAACTAAGCACCTGCCTGGGTATTTTGTACCATCGGACACTCCACCCCCACAACTCCCAATCGGTGATGGGGCAGTTGTGGAGAGAGTGGAGAGTTTCCCATACCTGGGCAGTGTGCTTATGACTGGCTCCAGTTTAACAGCAGAGGTCTCACTCCGAATCAGTCGAGCGGCAATATCTTTTCATCGGTTGCGTAACGCTGTGTGGAAGCTACCTGGTCTGTCGCTCCGCACTAAGCTTCAGGTCTTCTCGGCCACGGTCATTCCCTCCCTTCTCTACGCTTGCGAAACGTGGACCCCCCTAATGGAACATCTTCGCCGGTTAGAAACATTTAGGCTGGCCTGCCTACGATCCATCCTGGGTTTAACCAGACTGGATTGTGTGAGGAGCTCACAAATCCTTGAAAGATCTGGGCAGGGTCCCATCGGTGAGCTCCTCCGGGAGGCAAGGCTGCGATGGCTGGGTCATGTAGCCCGCATGCCCAGCCACCGCATGCCGAAACAGCTTTTGTTTGGCCGGATTGAGGGGGCTAAGCGGGCGCGGCACGGGCTAGAGAAGAGATGGAGTGATGTGGTACAGGAGGACGTGGAGCTGAGTGGACTTACCGATGACTGGTACCAGCGGTGTCAAGATCGGCCTCTGTGGAGGAGGCTCGTGAAGGATGCTACTGGGCAGTTGGAGGCAGTCGCCCTCCAACAACAACGGAGGGCGGAGGAGCGACGCTCACAACAGCGAGCGGAGCGCCGGGTGGCTAAAGCACAGCAGGTTGGCACAGTAGGGGGCACAGGTGGTGCATCAGCCAGTCATCTCAGTCAGTCGACCCGTGGCACCTGGGTCTGCCCCGTGACCACCTGCCAGCGGGCGTTCGACACTTCACGTGGCCTCAGGGTGCACATAGCCTGGCACAAGCGTCGTGGTGACGTCACCGCCACTTAGTGGCGAATGGCGGTTGTTGTTGTTGTTGTGTGTAAGTGTGTGTAAGTTTGTGTGTGTAAGTGTGTGTTGGTGTGTGTACGTAAGTGTGTGTGTGTAAGTGTGTGTAAGTGTGCGTTAGTGTATGTAAGTGTGTGTGTAAGTGTGTGTAAGTGTGTGTGTAAGTGTGTGTAAGTGTGTGTGTAAGTGTGTGTGTGTAAGTGTGTGTGTGTAAGTGTGTGTAAGTTTGTGTGTGTAAGTGTGTGTTGGTGTGTGTACGTAAGTGTGTGTGTGTAAGTGTGTGTAAGTGTGCGTAAGTGTATGTAAGTGTGTGTGTAAGTGTGTGTAAGTGTAAGTGTGTGTAAGTGTGTGTGTTGGTGTGTGTGTGTAAGTGTGTGTAAGTGTGTGTGTGTAAGTGTGTGTAAGTGTGTGTACGTAAGTGTGTGTGTGTAAGTGTGCGTAAGTGTATGTAAGTGTGTGTAAGTGTGTGTAAGTGTGTGTAAGTGTGTGGAAATGTGTGTAAGTGTAAGTGTGTGTAAGTGTATGTGTGTAAGTGTGTGTGTTGGTGTGTGTGTGTAAGTGTGTGTAAGTGTGTGTGTGTAAGTGTGTGTGTGTAAGTGTGTGTGTGTAAGTGTATGTAAGTGTGTCTGTAAGTGTGTGTGTAAGTGTGTGTAAGTGTGTGTAAGTGTGCGTGTGTAAGTGTGTGTGTGTTGGTGTGTGTGTGTAAGTGTGTGTAAGTGTGTGTGTGTAAGTGTGTGTTGGTGTGTGTACGTAAGTGTGTGTGTGTAAGTGTGTGTGTGTGTAAGTGTGTAAGTGTATGTGTGTGTAAGTGTACCTCTGGTGTTGCCGTTTGCGCGTCTTCTCCGGCACTGTGGGGACGGAGCTGTCAGAGTCCTCGTTCAATCCGGCACCACCACGGCCACCGTCACCGCGCTCACCACCGCCGTGACCGCCACGGCACTCAACACCACCACCACCACCACCATCGTCGTCATCGTCGTCGCCAATCCTGTCCATGTCGCCGGCGCTGTTGACGTCGCCGAAGCCAAAGCCATCAACGTCGCCGATGATGTCGCCGTAGGGGACGCCGACACCGTCGCAGTCGGCGCTCCTGTCGCTGAAGGCGACGCCACCGGAGTCGCTGCAGTCGGCGCCGTCGGAATCGCCGAAGCCGTCGACGTCGCCAAACCTCACGCGGACGAAGTCGCTGAAGGCGGCGGCGACGGCCGCGGCCGCGTCGTTCGTGGCGGCGGCTCTGACGCCGCCGCCGGACGCAGAGCGGCGGCAGGGGCACGGTCCGACGCTGCCCTCGCTCGAGGCCATCCTGCAACCTGCACACACTGCGACCACCGCCGCCGTCACCACCACCACCACCACACGCACCACCGTCACCACCACCATAGACTCAACACTGTACCATAGACTCAACACTACACCATAGACTCAACACTGCACCATAGACTCAACACTGCACCATAGACTCAACACTGCACCATAGACAAACACTACACCATAGACTCAACACTACCCATAGACTCAACACTACCCATAGACTCAACACTGCACCATAGACTCAACACTGCACCATAGACTCAACACTGCACCATAGACTCACACTACACCATAGACTCAACATTGAACCATAGACTCAACACTGCACCATAGACAAACACTACACCATAGACTCAACACTACCCATAGACTCAACACTACCCATAGACTCAACACTGCACCATAGACTCAACACTGCACCATAGACTCAACACTGCACCATAGACTCACACTACACCATAGACTCAACACTGAACCATAGACTCAACACTGCACCATAGACAAACACTACACCATAGACTCAACACTACCCATAGACTCAACACTACCCATAGACTCAACACTGCACCATAGACTCAACACTGCACCATAGACTCAACACTGCACCATAGACTCACACTACACCATAGACTCAACACTGAACCATAGACTCAACACTGCACCATAGACAAACACTACACCATAGACTCAACACTACCCATAGACTCAACACTACCCATAGACTCAACACTGCACCATAGACTCAACACTCCACCATAGACTCAACACTGCACCATAGACTCACACTACACCATAGACTCAACACTGAACCATAGACTCAACACTGCACCATAGACAAACACTGCACCATAGACTCAACACTGCACCATAGACTAACACTACACCATAGACTCAAGACTGTACCATAGACTCAACACTGCACCATAGACTCAACACTAAACCATAGACTCAACACTGCACCATAGACAAACACTACACCATAGACTCACACTACACTATAGACTCAATACTGCACCATAGACTCAACACTGCACCATAGACTCAACACTGCACCATAAACTCAACACTGCACCATAGACTCAACACTACCCATAGACTCAACACTACCCATAGACTCAACACTACACCATAGACTCAACACTACACCATAGATTCAACACTGCACCATACACAATACTGTACCATAGACTCAACACTGCACTATAGACTCAACACTGCACCATAGACTCAACACTGCACCATAGACTCAACACTGCACCATAGACTCAACACTGTACCATAGACTCAACACTGCACCATAGACTCAACACTACCCATAGACTCAACACTACACCATAGACTCAACACTGCACCATAGACTCAACACTGCACCATAGACTCAACACTGCCCATAGACTCAACACTGCACCATAGACTAACACTGCACCATAGACTCATCACTGAACCATAGACTCAACACTGCACCATAGACTCAACACTACACCACAGACTCAACACTGCACCATAGACTCAACACTGCACCATAGACTCAACACTGCACCATAGACCGCCCTAACAGCAGCTGTGTTTGCCATGTGGGCTCTGGGCGTGCGGGCTACACACACACAGCCACACGGCCACCACTGTGTCTACACAAAGCGTGGTGACTCTACCACACAGAGGCCTGGCGGTGTTGCTGAATGGCGGTGAGTAATGTCTACCGCTTACAACAACAACTACCACACCAGTTGTTGTTGTTGTGATACTCACAGGGTAGCAGTAGTGATAATAACAGTAGTAATACTCACAAGGTAGCAGCAGTAGATATATATATAAGTAGTTGTTGTTGTGATACTCACAAGGTAGCAGTAGTGATAATAACAGTAATACTCACAAGGTAGCAGCAGTAGATATATAAGTAGTTGTTGTTGTGATACTCACAGGGTAGCAGCAGTGATAATACGAGTAGTAATACTCACAAGGTAGCAGCAGTAGATATATAAGTTGCTGTTGTTGTGATACTCACAGGGTAGCAGTAGTGATAATAACAGTAGTAATACTCACAAGGTAGCAGCAGCAGATATATAAGTAGTTGTTGTGATACTCACAAGGTAGCAGCAGTGATAATAACAGTAGTAATACAAGGTAGCAGCAGTAGATATATAAGTAGTTGCGGTTGTTGTGATACTCACAGGGTAGCAGTAGTGATAATAACAGTAGTAATACTCACAAGGTAGCAGCAATAGATATATAAGTAGTATTAGTTGTGATTGTGATACTCACAGGGTAGCAGTAGTGATAATAACAGTAGTAATACTCACAAGGTAGCAGCAGTAGATATATAAGTAGTATTAGTTGTGATTGTGATACTCACAGGGTAGCAGTAGTGATAATAACAGTAGTAATACTCACAAGGTAGCAGCAGTAGATATGTAAGTAGTATTAGTTGTGATTGTGATACTCACAGGGTAGCAGTAGTGATAATAACAGTAGTAATACTCACAAGGTAGCAGCAGTAGATATATAAGTAGTAGTTGTTGTTGTTGTGGTGATACTCACAGGGTAGCAGTAGTGATAACAGTAGTAATACTCACAAGGTAGCAACAGTAGATATATTAGTATTAGTTGTGATTGTGATACTCACAGGGTAGCAGTAGTGATAATAACAGTAGTAATACTCACAAGGTAGCAGCAGTAGATATAAAAGTAGTAGTTGTTGTTGTTGCTTGGCGATGTCCGAGCGTCTCTCAACACCACGGCGACCTCAGACGCCCCCTGCTGTCGCGAGGCGCTCCACCGATTGGCTGCCGGCGTTGCCGCGTCACCCCCCCCCAACCCCTCTTTTGATTGGTGGAATGAAAACCCATCACGGAAGATGGCTTCCCGTTACAGAAGGTGACTGCCCCGTGCCAGGCTAGGTGCACGAGGAGGTCACGTGGGCAGACCCAGTTGTCACGTGTTGACCTCCCTGTGCCAAGCTAGGTGCACGGGGGCTGACCTCCCCCTCCCCACTGTGTGTGTGACTGTGTGTGTGACTGTGTGTGTGAGACTGTGTGTGTGTGACTGTGTGTGTGTGACTGCGTGTGTGTGACTGTGTGTGTGTGTGACTGTGTGTGTGAGACTGTGTGTGTGACTGTGTGTGTGACTGTGTGTGTGTGACTGTGTGTGTGACTGTGTGTGTGTCTGTGTGTGTGTGACTGTGTGTGTGACTGTGTGTGTGTGACTGTGTGTGACTGTGTGTGTGTGACTGTGTGTGTGTGACTGTGTGTGACTGTGTGTGTGTGTGGCTGTGTGTGACTGTGTGTGACTGTGCGTGTGACTGTGTGTGTGACTGTGTGTGTGTGACTGTGTGTGTGACTGTGTGTGTGACTGTCTGTGTGTGACTGTGTGTGTGTGTGACTGTGTGTGTGTGTGAAAGTGACTGACTGCGTGTGTGTGACTGTGTGTGTGACTGTGTGTGTGTGTGACTGTGTGTATGACTGTGTGTGTGTGACTGTGTGTGACTGTGTATGTGACTGTGTGTGTGTGACTGTGTGTGTACTGTGTGTGGGGAGCGATAGTGTAGCGGTTAGCGCGCTGCGCTATGAACCTGGCGACCCGGGATCGATTCCCGCTCACAGCCAACACCAGTGACGATTATCTGAACCGGTCCCGGGCCTCCCCTAGGTCGACTCAGCCTCAAATGAGTACCTGGAGCGGTGTGTAAACATTGCCACTAAGGAGACAAAGGCGGTCGGGCGTGGTGCTGTCCACCCACCCCCTCGTGTACCGTTCCGGCCTTCATAGGTGCTGCTCGCTAACAGCACTTGCCCCTACAGTCTGTTAAGGCTATATGGGGGATCTTTGTCTTTATCTTTGTGTGTGATAGTGACTGTGTGTGTGACTGTGTGTGTGTGTGACTGTGTGTGTGTGAAAGTGACTGTGTGGCTGGCTCACCACCCACTCACCACCCACTCACCCACTCACCACCCACTCACCACCCACTCACTCACTCACCACCCACTCACTCACCACCCACTCACCACTCACTCACCACCCACTCACTCACCACTCACTCACCACCCACTCACCACCAACTCACCCTTCCACCACCCACTCACCACCCACTCACCACTCACTCGCCACTCACCACCCACTCACCCACTCACCACCCACTCACCACTCACTCACCACCCACTCACCCACTCACCACCCACTCACCACTCACCACCCACTCACTCACTCACCACCCAGTCACCACTCACTCACCACCCACTCACCACTCACTCACTCACCACCCACTCACTCACCACTCACTCACTCGCCACCCACTCACTCACCACTCACTCACCACCCACTCACCACTCACCACCCACTCACCACTCACTCACCACTCACCACCCACTCACTCACTCACCACCCACTCACCACTCACTCACCACCCACTCACCCACTCACCACCCACTCACCACCCACTCACCACTCACTCACCACCCACTCACCACTCACTCACCACCCACTCACCACCCACTCACTCACTCACCACCCACTCACCACTCACTCACCACCCACTCACCACTCACTCACCACCCACTCACTCACCACTCACTCACCACCCACTCACCACCAACTCACCCTTCCACCACCCACTCACCACCCACTCACCACTCACTCGCCACTCACCACCCACTCACCCACTCACCACCCACTCACCCACTCACCACCCACTCACCACCCACTCACTCACTCACCACCCACTCACCACCCACTCACTCACCACTCACCACCCACTCACCACCCACTCACTCACCACCCACTCACCACTCACTCACCACCCACTCACCACTCACTCACTCACCACCCACTCACTCACCACTCACTCACTCACCACCCACTCACCACTCACTCACCACCCACTCACCACTCACTCACCACCCACTCACCACCCACTCACTCACTCACCACCCACTCACCACTCACTCACCACCCACTCACCCACTCACCACCCACTCACCACCCACTCACCACTCACTCACCACCCACTCACCACTCACCACCCACTCACCACGCACTCACTCACCACCCACTCACCACTCACTCACTCACCACCCACTCACCACCCACTCACTCACTCACCACCCACTCACCACTCACTCACTCACGCACCACTCACTCACTCACCACCCACTCACCACCCACTCACTCACCACTCACTCACCCACTCACCACCCACTCACTCACCACCCACTCACTCACCACCCACTCACCACTCACTCGCCACTCACCACCCACTCACCACTCACTCACCCACTCACCCACTCACTCACTCACCCACTCACCCACTCACCACCCACTCACTCACCACCCACTCACTCACCACCCACTCACCACTCACTCGCCACTCACCACCCACTCACCACCCACTCACCACTCACCACCCACTCACCACTCACTCATTCACCACCTACTCACCACTCACTCACCACCTACTCACCACTCACTCACCACCCACTCACCACCCACTCACTCACCACCCACTCACCACTCACTCATTCACCACCCACTCACCCACTCACCACCCACTCACCACCCACTCACTCACTCACCACCCACTCACCACTCACTCACCACCCACTCACCACTCACTCACCACCTACTCACCCACTCACCACTCACTCACTCACCACCCACTCACCACCCACTCACCCACTCACCACCCACTCACCACCCACTCACCACTCACTCGCCACTCACCACCCACTCACCCACTCACCACCCACTCACCACTCACTCACTCACTCACCACTCACTCACTCACCACCCACTCACCACTCACTCACCACCCACTCACCACTCACTCACCACGCACCACCCACTCACTCACTCACCACCCACTCACCACTCACACACCACCCACTCACCCACTCACCACCCACTCACCACTCAGTCACCACCCACTCACCACTCACTCGCCACTCACCACCCACTCACCACTCACTCACCCACTCACCCACTCACTCACCCACTCACCCACTCACCACCCACTCACTCACCACCCACTCACCCACCACCCACTCACCACTCACTCGCCACTCACCACCCACTCACCACCCACTCACCACTCACCACCCACTCACCACTCACTCATTCACCACCTACTCACCACTCACTCACCACCTACTCACCACTCACTCACCACCCACTCACCACCCACTCACTCACTCACCACCCACTCACCCACTCACCACCCACTCACCACCCACTCACTCACTCACCACCCACTCACCACTCACTCACCACCCACTCACCACTCACTCACCACCTACTCACCCACTCACCACCCACTCACTCACTCACCACCCACTCACCACCCACTCACCCACTCACCACCCACTCACCACCCACTCACCACTCCCTCGCCACTCACCACCCACTCACCACCCACTCACCACCCACTCACCACTCACTCGCCACTCACTCGCCACTCACCACCCACTCACCCACTCACCACCCACTCACCACTCACTCACCACCCACTCACCCACTCACCACCCACTCACCACCCACTCACCACCCACTCACTCACTCACCACCCACTCACCACCCACTCACTCACCACTCACCACCCACTCACCACCCACTCACTCACTCACCACCCACTCACCACTCACTCACCACCCACTCACCACTCACTCACTCACCACCCACTCACTCACCACTCACTCACTCGCCACCCACTCACTCACCACTCACTCACCACCCACTCACCACTCACTCACCACCCACTCACCCACTCACCACCCACTCACCACCCACTCACCACTCACTCACCACCCACTCACCACTCACCACCCACTCACCACGCACTCACTCACCACCCACTCACCACTCACTCACTCACCACCCACTCACCACCCACTCACTCACTCACCACCCACTCACCACTCACTCACTCACGCACCACTCACTCACTCACCACCCACTCACCACCCACTCACTCACCACTCACTCACCCACTCACCCACTCACCACCCACTCACCACCCACTCACTCACTCACCACCCACTCACCACTCACTCACCACCCACTCACCCACTCACCACCCACTCACCACCCACTCACCACTCACTCACCACCCACTCACCACTCACTCACCACCCACTCACCACGCACTCACTCACCACCCACTCACCACTCCCTCACTCACCACCCACTCACCACCCACTCACTCACCACTCACTCACCACTCACTCACCACCCACTCACCACCCACTCACTCACCACTCACTCACCCACTCACCCACTTACTCACTCACCCACTCACCACCCACTCACTCACCCACTCACTCACCACCCACTCACCCACTCACCCACTCACCACCCACTCACTCACCCACTCACTCACCACCCACTCACCACTCACTCGCCACTCACCACCCACTTACCACCCACTCACCACTCACTCACCACCTACTCACCACTCACTCACCACCCACTCACCACCCACTCACTCACTCACCACCCACTCACAACTCACTCACAGGGTAGCAGTAGTGATAATAACAGTAGTAATACTCACAAGGTAGCAGCAGTAGATATATAAGTAGTATTAGTTGTGATTGTGATACTCACAGGGTAGCAGTAGTGATAATAACAGTAGTAATACTCACAAGGTAGCAGCAGTAGATATATAAGTAGTAGTTGTTGTTGTTGTGGTGATACTCACAGGGTAGCAGTAGTGATAATAACAGTAGTAATACTCACAAGGTAGCAACAGTAGATATATAAGTAGTATTAGTTGTGATTGTGATACTCACAGGGTAGCAGTAGTGATAATAACAGTAGTAATACTCACAAGGTAGCAGCAGTAGATATAAAAGTAGTAGTTGTTGTTGTTGCTTGGCGATGTCCGAGCGTCTCTCAACACCACGGCGACATCAGACGCCCCCTGCTGTCGCGAGGCGCTCCACCGATTGGCTGCCGGCGTTGCCGCGTCACCCCCCCCAACCCCTCTTTTGATTGGTGGAATGAAAACCCATCACGGAAGATGGCTTCCCGTTACAGAAGGTGACTGCCCCGTGCCAGGCTAGGTGCACGAGGAGGTCACGTGGGCAGACCCAGTTGTCACGTGTTGACCTCCCTGTGCCAGGCTAGGTGCACGGGGGCTGACCTCCCCCTCCCCACCGTGTGTGTGACTGTGTGTGTGAGACTGTGTGTGTGTGACTGTGTGTGTGTGTGACTGCGTGTGTGTGACTGTGTGTGTGTGACTGTGTGACTGTGTTTGTGACTGTGTGTGTATGACTGTGTGTGTGAGACTGTGTGTGTGTGACTGTGTGTGTGTGACTGTGTGTGTGACTGTGTGTGTGTGTGACTGTGTGTGACTGTGTGTGTGTGTGACTGTGTGTGTGTGACTGTGTGTGACTGTGTGTGTGTGTGACTGTGTGTGACTGTGTGTGACTGTGCGTGTGACTGTGTGTGTGTGACTGTGTGTGTGACTGTGTGTGTGTGACTGTGTGTGTGACTGTGTGTGTGACTGTGTGTGTGTGTGTGACTGTGTGTGTGTGAAAGTGACTGACTGCGTGTGTGTGACTGTGTGTGTGACTGTGTGTGTGACTGTGTGTGTGTGACTGTGTATGTGACTGTGTGTGTGTGACTGTGTGTGTACTGTGTGTGGGGAGCGATAGTGTAGCGGTTAGCGCGCTGCGCTATGAACCTGGCGACCCGGGTTCGATTCCCGCTCACAGCCAACACCAGTGACGATTATCTGAACCGGTCCCGGGCCTCCCCTAGGTCGACTCAGCCTCAAATGAGTACCTGGTGCGGTGTGTAAACATTGCCACTAGGGAGACAAAGGCGGTCGGGCGTGGTGCTGTCCACCCACCCCCTCGTGTACCGTTCCGGCCTTCATAGGTGCTGCTCGCTAACAGCACTTGCCCCTACAGTCTGTTAAGGCTACACGGGGGATCTTTGTCTTTATCTTTGTGTGTGATAGTGACTCTGTGTGTGACTGTGTGCGTGACTGTGTGTGTGACTGTGTGTGTGTGTGACTGTGTGTGTGTGTGAAAGTGACTGTGTGGCTGGCTCACCACCCACTCACCACCCACTCACTCACTCACCACCCACTCACCACTCACTCACCACCCACTCACCACTCACTCACCACTCACTCACCACCCACTCACCACCAACTCACCCTTCCACCACTCACTCGCCACTCACCACCCACTCACCCACTCACCACCCACTCACCACTCACTCACCACCCACTCACCCACTCACCACCCACTCACCACCCACTCACTCACTCACCACCCACTCACCACCCACTCACTCACCACTCACCACCCACTCACCACCCACTCACTCACTCACCACCCAGTCACCACTCACTCACCACCCACTCACCACTCACTCACTCACCACCCACTCACTCACCACTCACTCACTCGCCACCCACTCACCACTCACTCACCACCCACTCACCACTCACTCACCACCCACTCACCACTCACTCACCACTCACCACCCACTCACTCACTCACCACCCACTCACCACTCACTCACCACCCACTCACCCACTCACCACCCACTCACCACTCACTCACCACCCACTCACCACTCACTCACCACCCACTCACCACCCACTCACTCACTCACCACCCACTCACCACTCACTCACCACCCACTCACCACTCACTCACCACCCACTCACTCACCACTCACTCACCACCCACTCACCACCAACTCACCCTTCCACCACCCACTCACCACTCACTCGCCACTCACCACCCACTCACCCACTCACCACCCACTCACCACTCACTCACCACCCACTCACCCACTCACCACCCACTCACCACCCACTCACCACCCACTCACTCACTCACCACCCACTCACCACCCACTCACTCACCACTCACCACCCACTCACCACCCACTCACTCACCACCCACTCACCACCCACTCACCACCCACTCACCACTCACTCACTCACCACCCACTCACTCACCACTCACTCCTCGCCACCCACTCACTCACCACTCACTCACCACCCACTCACCACTCACTCACCACCCACTCACCACTCACTCACCACCCACTCACCACCCACTCACTCACCACCCACTCACCACTCACTCACCACCCACTCACCCACTCACCACCCACTCACCACTCACTCACCACCCACTCACCCACTCACCACCCACTCACCACCCACTCACCACTCACTCACCACCCACTCACCACTCACCACCCACTCACCACGCACTCACTCACCACCCACTCACCACTCACTCACTCACCACCCACTCACCACCCACTCACTCACCCACCACCCACTCACCACTCACTCACTCACGCACCACTCACTCACTCACCACCCACTCACCACCCACTCACTCACCACTCACTCACCCACTCACCCACTCACCACCCACTCACTCACCACCCACTCACCACTCACTCGCCACTCACCACCCACTCACCACTCACTCACCCACTCACCCACTCACTCACCCACTCACCACCACCACCACCCCACTCACTCACCACCCACTCACTCACCACCCACTCACCACTCACTCGCCACTCACCACCCACTCACCACCCACTCACCACTCACCACCCACTCACCACTCACCTCATTCACCACCTACTCACCACTCACTCACCACCTACTCACCACTCACTCACCACCCACTCACCACCCACTCACTCACTCACCACCCACTCACCACTCACTCATTCACCACCCACTCACCCACTCACCACCCACTCACCACCCACTCACTCACTCACCACCCACTCACCACTCACTCACCACCCACTCACCACTCACTCACCACCTACTCACCCACTCACCACCCACTCACTCACTCACACACCCCACTCACCACCCACTCACCCACTCACCACCCACTCACCACCCACTCACCACTCCCTCGCCACTCACCACCCACTCACCACCCACTCACCACTCACTCGCCACTCACCACCCACTCACCACCCACTCACCACTCACTCACTCACTCACCACTCACTCACTCGCCACCCACCACTCACCACTCACTCACCACACCCACTCACCACTCACTCACCACCCACTCACCACTCACTCACCACTCACCACCCACTCACTCACTCACCCACCCACTCACCACTCACACACCACCCACTCACCACCCACTCACCACTCAGTCACCACCCACTCACCACTCACCCCCCACTCACCACCCCACCCACTCCCACTCACTCACCCACTCACCCACTCACTCACCCACTCACCCACTCACCACCCACTCACTCACCACCCACTCACTCACCACCCACTCACCACTCACTCGCCACTCACCACCCACTCACCACCCACTCACCACTCACCACCCACTCACCACTCACTCATTCACCACCTACTCACCACTCACTCACCACCTACTCACCACTCACTCACCACCCACTCACCACCCACTCACTCACTCACCAACCACTCACCACTCACTCATTCACCACCCACTCACCACTCACCACCCACTCACCACCCACTCACTCACCAACCACTCACTCACCACCCACTCACCACTCACTCGCCACTCACCACCCACTCACCACCCACTCACCACTCACCACCCACTCACCACTCACTCATTCACCACCTACTCACCACTCACTCACCACCTACTCACCACTCACTCACCACCCACTCACCACCCACTCACTCACTCACCACCCACTCACCACTCACTCATTCACCACCCACTCACCACTCACTCACCACCCACTCACCACTCACTCACCACTACTCACCCACTCACCACCCACTCACTCACTCACCACCCACTCACTCACCCACTCACCACCCACTCACCACCCACTCACCACCCACTCACCACTCCCTCGCCACTCACCACCCACTCACCACCCACTCACCACCCACTCGCCACTCACCACCCACTCACCCACTCACCACCCACTCACCACTCACTCACCCCACTCACCCACTCACCACCCACTCACCACCCACTCACCACCCACTCACTCACCACCACCCACTCACCACCCACTCACTCACCACTCACCACCCACTCACCACCCACTCACTCACTCACCACCCACTCACCACTCACTCACCACCCACTCACCACTCACTCACTCACCACCCACTCACTCACCACTCACTCACTCGCCACCCACTCACTCACACCCACTCACCACTCACTCACCACCCACTCACCACTCACTCACCACCCACTCACCACCCACTCACTCACCACCCACTCACCACTCACTCACCACCCACTCACCCACTCACCACCCACTCACCACCCACTCACCACTCACTCACCACCCACTCACCACTCACTCACCACGCACTCACTCACCACCCACTCACTCACTCACCACCCACTCACCACCCACTCACTCACTCACCACCACTCACCACTCACTCACTCACGCACCACTCACTCACTCACCACCCACTCACCACCCACTCACTCACCACTCACTCACCCATACCACCCACTCACCACCTGACTCACTCACCACCCACTCACCACTCACTCACCACCCACTCACCCACTCACCACCCACTCACCACCCACTCACCACTCACTCACCACCCACTCACCACTCACTCACCACCCACTCACCACGCACTCACTCACCACCCACTCACCCACTCCCTCACTCACCACCCACTCACCACCCACTCACTCACTCACCACTCACTCACCACTCACCACCACCCACTCACCACCCACTCACTCACCACTCACTCACCCACTCACCCACTTACTCACTCACCCACTCACCCACTCACCACCCACTCACTCACCCACTCACTCACCACCCACTCACCCACTCACCCACTCACCCACCCACTCACTCACCCACTCACTCACCACCCACTCACCACTCACTTCGCCA